>NW_006194263.1:0-1010 GCF_000334495.1 Tupaia belangeri chinensis | reverse complement strand
TACAGCACTGTTCCACTGTGCCACTGAGACTTATCTAAATTGTTCTATCCTCTTAATTGTCAATCGACTCAATATGAAAATGGACACCCATCAAATTCTATAGATCATTCCAAAGATCAAAGGAGATATATTTAAAATTAAAATTTAAGTTTTTGGTTAACTCTACATCTTTGGCCAGAGAAATTACCGATATCAGGGGGAATTATTTGACAAGAAGTCGGTTATAAGATTCATTGGCATCTGTCCACAGCTGAGAGCATTTATGCTTTTTCCCTTGTGTCTTGGCTTGTTTTAGCCCTTCCTATTTCTTATGCAATATCAGTGAGCTTCTATGAAAGCTCTGTAGAGTGCATTGAACATTTTGTTCTTAAAAATCATATGTGAGTAAATGTAGTTCCAATTATCCTAAAATTTATCATGCTATCTCTGTCAAACAAACAAACACACCTTCTAACAAAGTTTTCAACTTGAGTCAAGGTTTATGTAAACATTCCAAGTAAACAATAATGGAAATTGCTTACAGTTTGAATGCCCAAAAAGTATTCTTACTGTAATTCTCATCTCTTTCAATGGGCATGCTTTGTAATATGTATCACCTTGGTAACACTCCCAAAAAAGAAAAGGGCTGTTAGCTGAGAGATGAAGTGGTGTTCATGGGTTATAAGTTTGTGTTATAAAAATGTTCACAGTAATGACCAAACTTTATGATCCGTCTACATTGTGTTAGGTGCCAACCTAATAGGGAATTAGATAAAACTCTTAACCCAGGGACAAGCAGCCCTAAGTCTGCATGTCTTTTATTCCTGTAGAATACACCTCTTACTGATTTTGACCCGCATGCAACCTCTGGACACTTGCCTTAGCAGGTTTTTATTTTGTTAGCACTTAGGGTTGAAATTATACATGATGAAAAATACTGAAAGTCAATGTCATCTTTTAATATAATATGTATAAAAATAAGGCATCCTGGAGGGGCCAACAGGCAGCGTGGTGGTTAAGGTGCTGGATTC
>NW_006194262.1:0-1009 GCF_000334495.1 Tupaia belangeri chinensis | reverse complement strand
AAAAACACCAGTCGTAGTGGTTTAAGGCCCACCCTCACAACTTCATCTTAACTTGATTACCTCTGCAAAGAGCTATTTCCAAAAAATTCACAGATACTGAAAGTACATGTCATTCAACATACCAGTTTAGGAGGCACAACTCAACCTATAACCAATTCTCCGGTCTCCATTTGTCATTCAAAAAGGAAGAATCATCATTTATATCGTATAGGTTTGTTTCAAGTGAGAAAAAGAAAACAAACCACATAAAACATTCCTGAATAATCTGTGAGGATGGTATGAAGCCTGTTCTGCAATAAACACAGGGAACTTTGACATCAGAGAAAGAGAACTTTCCACTAATAGTCAAATTTTGAGAAAAGAACAGAAATATAGAAAATAGCTTTTTAAAAATAAGGCACTATGGGTGACCTAATGGAAGTATTCATGTCTCGGAAGAATGTCTTGATTGCAAGTGGTTTGCTCAGTCCTGGAAAGGTGAGTAACCTACCTGTTTCCATCTCAACAGAGGACAGGGAGGAAGAAGCCCCGTTGGACTCCCTCATATAGTCTTCTCTTTTTGCAGAACCTTGTCTCTAACTCCAATGGTGTGCTTTCTGCTCCCTGGTCTCCTGCTGAGTCTGGACTTCCACTCTTATCTGCCTTAACAGGGAGACTACCATGGCTGTCACACTTCTCACCTGTTTTGGTTTTCTCCATGTATCAATTAACATGGTGTTTTGATTTTAAGCCTTAATCCTAGCAACTTGCTTCTCCACCTCTAAGAAATATGTCCCTTCTTCCTGGTGCTGATTCTCAGACTTAGGTTTTGGCCAGGTACTCTGGGAAGGAGGACAGCAAGTCAACATGTCTTGTCGATATGTCTCTTAGTTATACCCAGACACATACCCACCTTCTTCTCAGTGTCTATTCTTGTGCTTCTCCACCTTCCATGTACACTTGAATAGTCTGTAAATATTAAAATGCAGATTCTTCTGTCACCAGAATCCAACTCGGTATGCAGAAGAAT
>NW_006194261.1:0-1009 GCF_000334495.1 Tupaia belangeri chinensis | reverse complement strand
TTTTTTTTTAGGAAAGCTGCTTCTGAAATCATTTTTTTAATTCATGAGAATAAAACTTGGCCAACCTCAGATAAATGCTTGTTCTGGAACTTACAAAGACTAAAGTTCCTTTTGATGAACAGGAAAAATAGAAAGATTTTTTTTAATGAAAAAAATGAGAAAATGAGTCATTTAGAAATGGAAATAGCTTTTCATTAGCTTTGCTATCTTTAATTTATTATATTATTTTTACTGCTATGAATAATGGAATGATAATTTGTCTAGATGAGACCATATAGATTAAAATTGGGCAACTATGCTTTTTCAGTACCACATAGTTTACTAGTTTCTATTTTTGGAGCTTTTTGGTGTTTCAGATGATCGTGTACATGAATTGGTTTTGATCTGGCTAGTTCCTTTTTTTAATTAGTTTTATGTTTTTTTTTTAAATTTCACCATTTTGAAGTATCCAATGGGTTTGTTTCTGTTATGTAGCATCGCTACTGGCCATTACACAAAAAGAGTGCTTGCTGTGAACTGCCTCGCGGTTAGTTAATTTTCTCATTTGGTTACCACTGAGCACAGATTTTTCTACCACTGAGCTCAGATTCATGCACAAAATTAAAGGGTATCTGGGATGTAACTGGAGAGAATTGAAGAGATTCTGTATACCCCATGATCATGAACAAACTGCCAGGCATCTCTTCTTCACCAGTCAAAATGGCAGACTTCTCAGATCTAAAATATGGTTGGCGTTTTGAGGGTAAATAGCATCAGGAGGCTAGAATTTCAAACTCATCTTACTACCCCTCCCATAGATTGGCACCTGGTGACCTTTGTCCCTTTTTGGAACCTGCCTTTGTTATGCCCTTGCAAAACAGAGATACTGATCTGACTTCTGCCACACTACCATCCATCAATACTGTTCCATACTTTGCCTGACTTACCTCAGCAGGTAACACCAATCTTTACTGAGTTGTTGTTCTTGATTTTTGTTGTTTGCTATAGGGCAGGTGAGTGCACGAGAGAG
>NW_006194260.1:0-1009 GCF_000334495.1 Tupaia belangeri chinensis | reverse complement strand
CACAGAGTGGGAGAAGATATTTGCATAGCATATATTTAATAAAGTATGGATTTGCAGAATACATAGAGAACTCCTAAAACTCAACACAAAAAAACAACCTGATTCAAGAATTGGCAAAATGGCTGAATGTACATTGCTCCAGAGGAGATAAACGAGTGGTTGTAAGTACATGAACGTACACGCCCCACATCACTAATCACCAGGGAGATGCAAATCAAAGCTACAGTGAGGCACTACCGCGTCCATTACGATGGCCACTACGAGAAAGAGGCTAACGAGTGCTAGTGAGGGTGGGGAGGAGTCAGAGCCTCGGACATTGTGTATGGGAATGTAAGACTGGGCAGCCACTTTGGGAAACAGAGCGGAGGTTCCTCAAAAACAAGAAAGTACAATTACCGTATGATTGAGTCATTCTCCTTCTGGGTAAATATCCAAAAGAGTTGGAATCAGGGTCTTACCGAGGTGTTTGTACACCCATCTTCATAGCGGCATTACTCACAATAGCCACACGGTGAAAGCACTCTGTCAGCTGGTCAATGGATAAAGCGTGGAATATTTTCAACCTCAAACAGGGAGGAAATTCGCCATACGCTACGGCGAGGAATAACCTTGAGGACATTGTGCTAAGCAAAATGAACCAGTCACAAAGGGACGAATACCATATGATTTCATGGCTATGTGGTGCCTAGAATAGTCAAATTCATAGGCAGGAAGTGGCACGGTGGTTCCCAGAGACTGGGAGGGGGAGCGGGGAGTCGTTTAACGAGTACTTTCAGTTTTACAAGGTGGAAAGAGTCATGGCGTGATGGGGGGGACGATGGCACAGCAATGTGAATGAGCTTGACACCACCGGGCTGCATACTTACGGTGGTAAATTTTATATCACGTCAAGAAACATGTTTACAGGGGTGTGTCAGCCTGTATGCAGCATTTCTCTACATTGTGTCAGCAGGAGCGGTCCGCATTCACTCAGTTCTTACATCTCTCCCTTCCAGGTGTTTTGATCAGT
>NW_006194259.1:0-1009 GCF_000334495.1 Tupaia belangeri chinensis | reverse complement strand
TTCCTCACTTGAGTCCCGGCCCTGCATGATTGCAGCAGAAATGTCTATGCTGCCCCAGCACACAGTAAAGCTTGGATGCAGGGGATCAATTAGATTTAACAAAGGTAAAGTGAAAAAAAAATCTCAAAACAAGTTAATACTACTTTTTAAAAGAAAATATACTCAGTGGTTGATGGTAGAAAAGTATGCCACGATTTCTATACAAGGTAGCCGTGAGGGAGTTTAGAGAAGGGGCAACAGCCACCACCATTGGCATCATCATGCACGATGCTCTCATGAAGTGATGGATCGGAATAAAGGTGGGAAGCACATGCGCCAAGGCAGAGAGAATAATGAGCCTGACCTGTGGTAGGGACTGAGAGGTTAGGTAGGTACGCGGATAGACAGAGGTAGATGAATCATTATCACTCTGGAAAGATTAGATCATGTGGCAACAGGAAACAGGCCAAAATCAAATCAAGATTTACTGCTCATGTTACCTGGGAAGCCATGTCTGTCCCCATTTCTTCTTAGTCAGCACAGAGGCACCGAGGATGGTAGGTACACTCAGGATTTCTAGCCAGGTCAGCCAGCTCAGCAAGGAATCCTGACAGAAGCAATCATGCAGGGTCCATGAAGTGAGTGGCATCTTTGGAAAAAAGATAGTGTACCATGTGAGTCTTATATAATAACTCCAATTTTAAAATTTGTCTTGAATTATGGTTTTTGTTAGACAGTATATATGTAATTTACAGGTTACTATAACATTTACTCTTGGATAGAAAATGTTCTAGCATTTATCAGAATAAATGATCATTGTTTATTTATTTAAATGTCTAGACTTTCACCCTAGACTTCAAGTTCCTTAATGGTAGGAACCATGTACTTTATTGAATAGAGCCTGACACAGAATATTCAGTAAACGCTGGAGAAAAGAAAAAGGAACAAGCTTACATTAATACTTTAAAACATTAATAATTAATTGCCAGAAGGCATATATACTTACCAGACACACACACACACACACACA
>NW_006194258.1:0-1009 GCF_000334495.1 Tupaia belangeri chinensis | reverse complement strand
CCAAGCCCACATTCACACGATCACTTCTAGCTAACCTGACCCCATGCCACCACCACCATTTTAAAATGTGAGGGGTCAGTGGAGTGCCTACTTTAAATAACAGATCCTCATTAAAGAATGATACAGTATGAGATTAAGTAGACTTAGTAGGTGGGAAACATATTTTCATATATAAAAATTGGCCATAGGAAGTATGAGACTCGAGTCCTTGAACAGAATAGCTATCTGGAGCTGGCAGGCATATCTTCCAAGATTTCTCAAACTCTGCCTCCCATACATTCATATTTCATTCTGACTCATATGAGCATCACTGCTTAGATCTGACATCTGTTTACTTAATTCTTCAAAACCTATTTTAGTTTTAAAGATCCAGATTCCTCCCCTGTAATCTGTCATTCTGAAGTTTTCCAGTCCCTAGTTTATGCTGATAGGCCTAGCAGCTCGATTTTAAACTCGAGTCACCTCTGCTTTTATTTGTTTACCTTCAGCTTCCTGTGCTAGGTTATGGCCTCGTCTGTCTCCTTCACGGATCCATTTTGTCCAATCCAGCAAACCGTATTCTTGAATTTTCTTTTTAATATGATCAAATACGTGTGTTATCAGCTTTGATCAATCATTTTGTTATTAATTTAAACAACTGTCCACAGCTTTGGGTGGTAATTTTCAGGCTGACAACTATCTTGAGACAAACATTGTTTTCAGCAGTGCTCTGTGAGAGTGACCAGCGGGAACCAAAGTCCTGCATCTCTCTGTTTCTTACTCACAGCAGAAGGGGCATTTGGGAATTTCATCTCCATCTACAACATCTCATTTGAGAAAAACTGTTTAGCATGTCTTGTACTGCAAAGAGTCTGAAGAAAAAAAATCAATAATAAGATATACTGTTAAATAAAGTCAATAAAGCAACATCCAATATCCCATCTTGATAAATTAAACACCTTCTGATTATAAATTAGGTAGTATTTTCACTTGCCTTTGTGCATGAAACAAAACAACTTTAAAAAAAAAA
>NW_006194257.1:0-1009 GCF_000334495.1 Tupaia belangeri chinensis | reverse complement strand
AATAAATCCTTAATAAATGTTAATAATTTATTATTTTGTCATCTATAAATTTGGTGATTAGTATTGCATATCATATTATAGTAGACATTGCTACATTCATACATGATATGATATTAACTACATATGATATGTCATCATATATCAGCAAATCTATTTCATGTTTGTATTTTGCTATTCAGTATGATTGGAGGAAAACATTTCAATATGATACCTATAAAGAATCAGGCATTCCTAAGTTTGTAACAACCAGATAGCTGGAATTCTTGATACAATTAAATACTTTCTTTAAATTTAGGACTAATTGAAAAGTAATACCAGTGTCATGGCAGATTACAGAGTTGGTGGAAAAATCCTTGGGTAGCTCAAAGTCAGCAATATCTATTACTTTCCAATTTGAAACAAAATGTCCTGAGTATCCTTCTTTATCTGCAGAAAGGATCATTTTTCTCGTGTCAGAAAATTTATTCACAAATCACCTATCGTGAACTGCTCAAACTCCATGTTATTACCAAGACCATCTAATTTCTGAATTATCTTAATCAACTTGGTCCCATTGTAAGACTTTTCCTGTACATTCCAATAAATTTTTCCTAAAGCTAAACTGATGGAATGTATGGTTCTGCACCATTTTTGTTTACAGTTGTAAAACAATTTTCTAAACAATTTGACATTTTACTCTGATATATATTCCAATTCCTGTAATTGCCCATACATATACATTTAAGTTGTTTTCTGTTACAAACGATAGTCTAATGATTAGCCAAGTATAAGTCTCACTATATGCAGTATCCAAAATTTCCACTGAGTACATCTCTTGGAGTGGTTTAGATGAAAGGTAGATATTCAAAGTTTCAGTTTACTAAATATTAGACAGCTGTTTTCTATTGTAGTTGCAATATTTATATTTCTACCTTCAATGTACATTACATGATGCTTTAGTCTGAGCAGTTTCTCAGTATATTCCAGTTAAGATATGGCAGAGGGACCAGCAGGTGGCATGATAGTTAAG
>NW_006194256.1:0-1009 GCF_000334495.1 Tupaia belangeri chinensis | reverse complement strand
TCCACATGGCATTGACTGTATTCACCCTGTGGTATGTAGCTGGTAGCTAGGCTCGTGAGGAAGGTCTAAGGTGGTTTCATCAATGTGCCTGTCACATTGGCAGACAGATGAAATGCTGTGTTCAGCTGCGCCCTCTTGCTCTCTATGCAGTCTGAGATCCTCTCTACCTGGTCAGTTAGGCAGAATATGTAGAACTTGATATGGTGACTCTGGTCACAAATGAGTGTCCCAAGATTCATATTTTTCAGATCTTAGTCTCCAGATTGGCAGTTTCACTTTCACTGAATTCCATTGGAACAAGAAATTAATGAGCCCACTCAGATTCCCAAAGAAGATATTCAGATTCTATTGCTCAGTGGGATGAATGCCAAAGAATATGTAGCCATCTTCAATTCATCTTACATAAAAACATAGTTTGTTTGTTATATTTTTGGGAATGTAGATCATACATATAGGTACAGATTTTCTAGATGTAATTGGATGTCTATGAAGGTTTTATTTTTAATAATTGCTTTAATTTTTCTTTTTAACATATACAATTTGGTCATTGAGTGAGAGTTTGAATGAGAGAGAAGGAAGCAGTTTAGAAATTTGAGAGGGTGAATAGATTCAGAAAGTCCAAGATGATTGCCAGGAACTATTACGGCACATTTGAAATTGGTATTCATGAATTAAAGTGTAACCAGTCATGTGATTGTGTGTTTTATCCAGCCACATATAGCTGCCTGGTAGCAAGATGTAAGCAGAGAGTTGTATTTTACTAGGATTATTGTTTGGCTAAATGAATACCACCAAATAACATTGGGTAGGGGAACTGATGTAACTTAAGTGGGGAAAAGGAAGAGAAGAGGTACATCAGTAATGTGAAGGAAAATTAAAATGTGATAGAAACACCGAAGTGGCAGCTGTAACTGAATAATTCTTAGACTTGAAGCATTAAATATAGTGACTACATCTCCCACTAAATCCATAATCAAGTTGATTGTTTCATGCATCTATGGTATGTCTA
>NW_006194255.1:0-1009 GCF_000334495.1 Tupaia belangeri chinensis | reverse complement strand
CATTACGCTAACTGCTGGTCCCAGTTTTCTGGAAGTTTTCTATATCCTGTTGATTGGTCTACTTGTTCTATCTACTATGGAATATGAGGTATTGAAATATCCAACTATTGTTGTTTATCTTTTAGTCCTTTCAATTCTATCAGTATTCTCTTCATATATTTTGTGCTTTGTTGTTAGGTGCATACATTTTTCTAATTATGATGTCTTCTTGATAGATTGCCTCTTTATTACTATAAAAAGTCCCTTTTACCTCATGTAATAGTTTTCATTTTAGTCATGTTCGTCAGTTGTTAGTATAAATTCTTTAGTTTTTTTGGTTACTGTCCAGAGAGTTTATCTTTTTAAATCCTTTTGTTAAATTTATGTGTGTCACTGAATCTACATTTTGTCTATTAAAATTAGTATATAGATTAACTTTTTTTTTTCAATTTATTCTGGCAATTTTTGCTTTTTAATTGGAGAGTTTACCACATTTATACTTAATGTAATTATTAATATGATAGAATTTATATCTAGAACTTTGCCATTGTTTTCAATATCTTTTTTCTTCCTCCATTTCTAACTTATTTTGTGTTTAGTAGATTTTCTTAGAGTATTATTTTAGTTCTGTTATTTCATTCATTTTCTATTTTAAGTTGTTTCCTAGTGGATTTCTTCAGGATTATAATTAATGACTTAATATATAATGATCTAATTTGGATTAATATCAATTAATTTTGATAGTGCACAAAAACTTTGCATTCCTTATAGCTTTTTTGTTGGAAATTGGACATTTTAAATAACACAAAGTGACAACTCTGTAAATCAGATTGTCTCTCTTCCCCAGAATTTGTTGTTCCTGCTATGTGTTATAGCTATTGTTTGTTTAGTGATTTTTCATGACTAATTTCATAAACTTTATCATTTTTGTCATGTGGGAACATTTAAGTTTCTATTAGGTTAGTCTAGTAGTCAGCTAATTATTAGACAGGGTTTCCCATAAATGATTGTATCAAAAAAATTCAGTCTT
>NW_006194254.1:0-1008 GCF_000334495.1 Tupaia belangeri chinensis | reverse complement strand
AAAAAAAGGTCTAAAACTTTTACACACACAAAAATCTATTGCCTTCCCCAGTGATTATATTCTTTTATATTCTCGGAGCTATACTTTTATAGTCTACAAACACAGAATCGTACTATTGAGAAACCAAGCTTTTGTGGAAAATAATAGCCAGTATTTTGAAAAGAGGACCATTTCTTAACAGAGATTGAAAATACAAATATATAAAAGAATGAGTTTATCCTGAACACATGACTAATACAGAAGAAAAGCTAAAGCAATTTTAAAATTACTTACTATATTGGCTTCTATCTTAACTCCTCTTCTCATAATGTGGCCATTTAGGATTTTTCAACTTCACCGCTGTCCTAGCAAAGTTTGACTTTTATATGATGCTTAAATGTCAACACCTACTATCTGAAGACTAGTTGATATTTGGGGGGAGGTGATTTTTAGAGTACAGTTTGCTCACCTCAAACTTGGCAAAGGATAAAGAAAAATTGTCAAATTCTGAAAGCCTGTACCTCTTAATAAGCTTCTCCAATACAAATGTGATTAAAATGTTTCATAAGGTTAGGGTTTTGCCTGTGGCAGTTTGAGTTTCCTCAGCTTAACACATCATCAGTATGATATGTCACGCTTGGCTTTGTCAGCAATTCTTGTATACAGATTAAGTGCAAACACATTTAAAATGACAGATTTAAATGTATCCCAGTACTAGAGGAACTGCTGGTAATATGGTATAGGTAAAATACTTTGAACAAAAACGTTAATGTCGAGTACTCACTAGATCTGCTTGGTTGCATCAGTGTTTGTTGGACATCCACGATCCGATCTTGAGCAGTCTGCTCTTAATAGATCCTAGCCTTCTCCAAGTATGAAGTTTAATCTAGAAAGATGTCATATTCTGAATTGCACACAAGAACATTTTTAATTTATCTGCAAAACGAATATGACCTCTGTTCTAAGATGGTACTCTTACTTTACCCTTACCAACTAGTATCTCAAACTTTCATGTTTTTTATTCCTGTA
>NW_006194253.1:0-1008 GCF_000334495.1 Tupaia belangeri chinensis | reverse complement strand
GAGCTTCTTTCTTTCCTCGTTTGCCCACTCACTTCTCACATGCTGCAGGAAACCTAACTGATTTGTAATGGAATAATGCCAGCCTCTTTAAGTAATACGAGGACGTCACTTTCTGCTTACCGAAGGTTAACCCAATGAACTGTGCATACTTCCTGCATAGTTATAAGCAGTGTAAAATGACGGCCCGTGTACACTTTCTCTAATGCGTAAGGTATGTTTTTATATGCATTGTCTTTATGCATTTATAAGTCTAGGGCTGTGTAAGTAAAACCGGGCTACTGGGCCTTGGAGCTCATTTCTGGGCATCGTTATTTGAACTTTGAGTTTTCCTGATGTAGTAGCTTTAGGACTTCCCTAATGTGGAACGTTGGTAAATTGATTCATAAACAGCCAGTGTTTGACCCGGCGGGACTCAGAGTTGCCGGGGGTCTCGTCTGTGTAAGTCACGTGGGTTAAATTCTTTCATGTGCTTCTCACTGCCTGGCCTACAGTTTAACATCTGCGGCACAATGCCGGCCTGTGGGACCGTCGAAGACGGAAAGCCAGCTTCTGGCTGTGAAGCAGAAACCCAGACGGAAGAGTTAAAGAACCTGAAGCCGGAAAGGCCAGTTGGATTCGAGAAAAGCCTCCAGTTGTCCACTGAGGGCTTCATCACTCTCACCTACAAAGGGCCTTCCTCAACCAGAGGTGAGCTCAGAGCCGTGTTGGGGTGGCAGCTTAACGGGGTCATGGTGGTATCCTGGCGGATTGACTGACCACGAAGCTTTCTAAGTATATAACGTAACGTTCTTCTGGGGTTTTCGTGGTGTCACACGCTCACCCTCATACCATTTGTGCTTGGAATAGGCCTTTCTGTGTCGCGTGTAGCTGGTGACTCGTGAGATGGCACTGCACTGCCGGTCCCTCTTAGCTCCCCACCTTCCAGCTCCCCGGAGTGTCGTCGGCCGGCATCGTGGCTGTCCCTGTGGCGTGGAACGTGTTTACTCTTCCTTCCAGTACGTCTCTCTT
>NW_006194252.1:0-1008 GCF_000334495.1 Tupaia belangeri chinensis | reverse complement strand
TTAGTCTCTCAGGTTCTCTCCCCCAGTAAGAGAGACCAGGTGAATCATTTTCTCTATTTTATAAGGAGCTAGTTTTTTCCCTGAAAACCAAACCAAACTAAACTAAAGATTCTTCAGACAGGATACCAGCAATGTGAAGAACAGGGAAGAGGCATTGTACTGAAGAGGTGAGGAGCCCAGGGAAGTCTAGGTGATTGACTCCCCCCGCCCCCAACTTTCTTCAACTATATGGTCTTGAGAACATTAACTGCCAAACTCTTCCCAGGCAAAATATTGGACAGTTCTTCTCTGGAGAAACTGGGAAGCCCTATGAAAAAGGCACTCAACAGGCGACATTTCATGATACCCACAATAAAACAACTGCTTCTCTGCCCTGTCACCACAGAGGGAAGACGGTGACTTGACAAGCCCCATCAATTACTCCTAAGGGTCCAATCAGCTTTTGAGAACTTCACTCAAAAGAGATTGCTAAAGATGTCCAGAAATTTGAAGAAAGCTTCCATCAGGTGATAGAAAAACAAGACAGAAGAAATGGAAGCCAGAAAAAAAAATAGTAAATTTATAATTAATATACTCAGAACAGAGGATACTGCATTCCTAAAATAAGAGCAGAAGGCTATACACAATAAACTTAGAAAACAAGAAAAAGTACCGGGGGACCCAAATGTGGTGATTTTAGGAGCTGCTCTCTAAAGAGAGACACCAGTAAGTGGTGCTCCCGGCCTTGGCCCCGTGACTCGCTGTGACCACTGAAGAGGTTCTGGGCCAGTTTTGGCATGAGCCTTGGGAATACCTGGCAGCTCTGCTTTCGTGCTTTTTGGAGACTTGGTGTGCCATGGAAGAAGTGTGACACCCTGCTGGAGAGGCCACATGGGGAGACTATACTGAAGAGGCCTGAGGAGAGAGACCCTCAGAGAACCTGGGAAAGACAGCGGCCCATCCACCCTCGTGTCCCGGCAGAGCCCAGTCTCCACCATTCAGCCAAGACAGACAGGCAAGTGGTGCCAT
>NW_006194251.1:0-1008 GCF_000334495.1 Tupaia belangeri chinensis | reverse complement strand
TTTTTTTTTTTTTTTTTTTTTATTGGTGCAGGATGGCCAGAGAGGGCTCAATTCAGTTATTTCTCTTTTAAATCTTTTGCAAATTAGGCTCTGATAAAACAGTTTCTCCTGAAAACAGGTCTTGTTGTGAGGGACAGTATTGCTCTAGCATATTTCAAAATAGTTCCTTTTCCCCTCCTCTTGCTGGAAGCATGAAGGGATTTTTCTTGGGTGCTTACTCTGCAGACCTGGTAGAGGTCTTGGAGGTAAGACCCATGAAAATGAGCATCATCCCCCAACCCCACACCTGAGCACCATGTCTGGGTCCCTTTAAAATATTGAGCCTCCAGTAACTGATCCACCCCCACCTGACACTGTTTTCTGGGGAGACTTTGTTTCCTAGGTTGATGGCCCCTGTAAATTGTGATTTTCTAAATCCTCGTGTCTGTTTCTCCAATTTTTAGGCAGTGATTTGCCTGACATCCCTGCTCTGACAGACCTAAGAAGGACTGCTGACTTCAGTCATTTTGCTTTTTACTTGTTAGAACAGAGTGGCCATTTCTAAGCCCCTTTACATGCCAGATCAGAAACCAGAAGTCTACCAAATACTACAACTAAATCATACTTCTTCCACATCCGAAAGAAAAAAAAAAATCATCTTACATGGCTAAATTTTTATTTTATGTTAATTCAAAAAATGTGAACAAAGGAATGACCACTATTACTCTGAACTCATATTTACTTATTAAATCTATTCAATGAAATGTGTAATTATTACTTTAACCAATGAGCCTCATATGTCTTCTCCATTTGATTTTGCTTTACTTTGTTTAGCTTTTAATTCATCTCACCCTTTACTGCCATACACTTAGTGAACAAAATAAAACAACCTAGTAAGAATCAGGACTACAAAATAAACATTTACATGAGATAAAGCCTTCTTCACTCTCATCCTTTCCACTTACCTCCTCTCTTGTTCAGTGCCATTTTTACTCTCAACACTGACAATTAATTAATAGAGGTCTTGTT
>NW_006194250.1:0-1007 GCF_000334495.1 Tupaia belangeri chinensis | reverse complement strand
TTTTTTTTTTTTTTTTGTCTTAAAAGTGCCTACATAAGAAAGTTTCCTAGGAACCTTTCAGATCAGTGGAAACAAATACCTGGTTGTGAAAATGTCAAAACTACCCAGTGTGTCTTTCCTCAGAATACTTTCCCAAGAGGAATTTACTTTCTTCGGGTACAGGCATCTAATGGAAATAATGTATCTCTTTGGTCAGAAGAGAAAAAATTTGATACCAAACTACAAAGTAAGCCAGTAGTTTTTACTTTAGATTGTAATTCTTCAATTTAGTGATTATTCTTCAACTTGTGTATTCTGAGTCAAACATGATGTCATTACAAATGTGTTCCAGCTGTCATACATCCGCCTGTGATTAATGTGAAATCCATTAGTAATTCTCTGCACATCTATATTGGGGCTCCCAAAGAATCTGAAGACAAGGCTGTGAATTATCCACTAATTTACGAAGTTATATTTTGGGAAAATACTTCAAATGCTAAGGTAAAGGACTATGTAATATAGTTGTATAACTTAGAATTATAGCTCTAATTTGAATAAACAAAGCTTGAATTTAAAATTTGGGGAAATTTTAAACTTTTATTAAGACTGTGTGATTAACTCATTCATTTGCCATATGCCGAATATTAGCATTTTTCTGTGTTTGACATGGCAGTTATGGATCCCCCTTCTGGGCTTCGGTCTGCACTGTGTATGCATTGGGGCGGGGGTGTTTTAGACAGGGGCTTGCTATGTCACGATTCTCCCGCCTCAGCCCCCAAGTAGCTAGGACAATAGGCACGTGCCACTGTGCTCAGCTTTTTAGGGTGGGCCAGGAATAGAACCCAGGACTCCCATGTGGCAGCCTTTTGTGTAGTGGTGTCCAGCATGTCCTGCTGCTGCTGTGCCTCAGTTTACTTCTATAATACAGAGTCCCAGCCCATTCCTACGGAATTAGCCTCTGGGGGTAGAAGTCAGGAATTTGCATTTTTGGCATGATTCTCAAGCATTCATCTAAACCAGAGTTTTTC
>NW_006194249.1:0-1007 GCF_000334495.1 Tupaia belangeri chinensis | reverse complement strand
TTCAATATCTTTTCTATGTTTACCCCAATCAAAACTACTAGTGTTTTTTAAGAACATAATATTTCTGAAGTCTTCCTGCCCTTATAAGAGTTGTTTAAGGATTCCTTAGATTTTTGACCAAGACATATTATGGATGATTGGCAAATCCTTTGAGGTCATGAAAAAGAACTTTTGATGACAGAGTTCTGAAATATGGTCTTAAAGTACATTATTTTGCTGGATAATTTAAGGTTTCATGTTAATATATATGAATCAGTAACCTAAATATTCTTTCCATCTATTCTCTTTTTACAGTAATGCCACAGGCTGGGTCATTATGCCACATCCCAGGGGTGTTGATAGCTTACAACAGATGTGGCTCAACACTTCCATCTACTTAAGATGGCCATTGCTGTATTGAAGGAGTATAATGATTTCACAAAATTAACTAGTTAAAAAATAAAAATGCAAAATTTGTCATCTCTCTTTCAAGGTGACCACTCATTATGTTCCTCTGAGGCTCCATGGAAAGCTAGATGTACACTTCAGCTGTGACTAGCACAGAGCAGAGACTTCTTTGACATCTGTGCCAGCTGTTCCTCTACTTGAACAAAATTTAGCTTTTCACTGATGAAAAATGTTATCTTTAAATATAAAGGAGATTTGGAACTTGATTATATCTCCTTTAAACTAAAGTATACTCATTTCATTTCTATGCATTGAGACTTAATAAATAATATTATCTAATAGACTGACCCCTAACAGTGATTTTAGAACATTAAACATGAAACTTTGCCAAGTTTACCTCATTAGCTTAGTGTCTGTTATTTCATGCTGGGCAGGCAATTTTATAAATTCAAATGTATTTTCTCTCAACACATGAAATTCTTGCTCATTTTGAAGTGGCTGAGCTTTCAATTAAACATGCCTTCCAATATTTGGTATTTCCTATGATTCCCTTGCAGGTGTTGTAGAAGAGTTTAAACTTTTAAGTTAGAACAGATATATAGATAGATAGATAGATAGAT
>NW_006194248.1:0-1007 GCF_000334495.1 Tupaia belangeri chinensis | reverse complement strand
GATGCATTGATCCAGAGCTAGCAGAAATCCTAAACTACTAAGGTGGTCATTAGGCTCCTGATCTATTTCCTTTTATAAAGGGTGTATAGGCAAGTACCAGCAAAATTGTGCCAAAAAGTACAGAAAACAAAGCTTAGACTCATAAACCCATGCTTCTCTGTGGAAATCCATGAAACAAATCAGCCTGGTGTATTTAGCTTGGTAGAAGGTCAAGCAGAAATCTCCCACCTAGTGATTTTGTCTGCTGTGTTGTTTTTTTACAGTGGCATCTTCGAATGCCTCAGAGGGGATCTGAGTACCTCAGCAACGAGTCCCCAAATAGTTATCTTTTCTACTTGCACAGTTTGACTTGATGTTGGCAAGAGAGACTATTCCCGCCTTGCTATGAACAGATCACACTGATAAAAATGTGTAGCATGTATCTTAGCAAAAGTTTTTCAGTAAATTTAAGATCCCATTGGTTTTAATAGAAATATATATCCATTCAGGTTTTTTTTTAATTTAATGAAAGGCATTAATGAGAAGTAAAATTGTTTTATATATTTAGTCAAAGACATTAATGAGGAGGAAGAGATTCATTATGACACTGCTCTGTACCCAGAGGATACTATGTGAAGGTTGTTCTCTGGGTGACTAAACAAGGTGCACACTTATTTTAATGGCCATATTAAAACAGCACAAGAGTGGAATATTGAATAGAGTATCTTCAGTAGATAAATTATTTGTTTAAATTCTCACTTGATGTTTAGAAAATATTGGTTTATTTCTTCTCTTCCTCTCTCTAGGCTAAAATAGTGAGGCTTTTATCCATCCATATAATCTGATTAATAGTCTTCCCTCTAAATCTTAATTTTGACAATGAATCTAAAGAACATTGCCAACTAAAGTGGTCCTGTTAGATATTTTAGATCAAATGTGAGAGGCTTGGTAAGGAATTTGGATTTGTATATTTACTATTCCATTTACTTATTCATTCATTTATTATTTAATTGGTTTGTTTATAATAT
>NW_006194247.1:0-1006 GCF_000334495.1 Tupaia belangeri chinensis | reverse complement strand
GTGCTGCACGAGCAGGTCGTGGGGGGTCATCCCAGGACAGCTCCATGGGCCCCAGGAGCTCTGGAGGCCAGAGGCCATGACCCTTCAGAGGTGCTCTGAGCTGGGGGAGGGCTGGGCCCTTCGCACCATTGGCCTCGTCTCGTGGCCGGGGGGCCCCCTTTGGGGCTGACGGTGACGGGCTGCCTGAGGATGGAGCCCACCATGCGTGGCATGTCAGGAAGAGGCTGCCTGCCTCCCGGCGCCTCGCCAGCCCGCTCTGCCAGCCCCTGCTTCGGTCCACTCTGAGTCCTGGCGTTCGTCCTCTCCCCTCGGTGGCTCTCCGCTCCGTCCTCCTCCCTCCCCCTTATTTCCTCAGGGAGGGAGACACTGATGGCATCCCAGTAGCCCCTGCTGCCTGAGGCCCATAGCCTTAGCCAGCCTGGACCATGGGCACACCCACTCCTGGCATGTCCAGGACACCCTGGGTGAGGACTAGGAGCCTTCTCCTGTGGGCCCAGGTGCGTGGCCACTGTGCCACCGTCCTGGCCCTTCCTCATCCCTCTCTGTCCAGGTGCAGCCTTCTCTCCTCCTGCACGAAGTTGGCCTTGATTGCGGGGAGAGGGTGGGGAGGCTGTGAAGGAGGCAACCCAGGTGTGGATGGGATGGCCAGGGACAGTGGGGCACCCTGGGGACACCACTCTTCCTCTGGGCTCCAGTTCGTCTCTGAGGGGAGGGTCTGGCCGGGGCAGTCTTTCAGTGGCAGGTGACTCTGGTGTCTCGGCCTGCTCAGGGGTGCTGCCTGGGTCATTGTCCAACAGGACGGCTGGTGTCCCGGTCCCGCCCTGCCCCCTGCACAGCTCCGCCAGTCTGCAGTGCCCATGGCAGCCCCGTTCTCCTGAGCGCCTGCTCTGTGCCAGGCCCCTGGCGGGCATGGGCATTCGCTTCTCAGGAAAGCCCGTCTGCAGATGGGGGGATGGAGACCCAGACTCTCCCCAGGGCACACACTGCACAGAGTGACAGCTGAGCT
>NW_006194246.1:0-1006 GCF_000334495.1 Tupaia belangeri chinensis | reverse complement strand
CTGGGGGAGGAGAGTGTCTGCCCAGGGTGGCGGTCCAGCCTTTGGGGGATAAAGCCGTCTTCCAAGCAGGGGGTAGATTAAAGCCTGATGTGGGAACCCAGTGCCCAAGTGGGTTGAGGGTGGCTCCCTCACTGGGGGATAAACAGTGGCATCTGAGTCAGCCCAAGTGGGATGAGGCTGCTGTTCCTCTGGGGGAGAGATGTCTGGTGTGGGGACATGACCAGAGCAGGTGAGAAGGGCATCCACAGCAGAGGTGCCCCAGTGTGGGCAGTCAGAACCCGAGTGTACTGAGCAGGTGTCCGTGCCAGGGTGGTCCAGCCTGGGTTGCTGGCCGAGCAGTGCACCTCTCGGGGTTAGGAGCGCAGCCTGGTGTGGCATGTCAGCTTGAGCTGGTTGAGGCTATCCATGCATGAAGCTGCCTGGCATGGGATGTCAGAGCCTAGTGTGATGTGGAGGGCATCCTTACAGGAGGACGGGCCGACAGGGCCAACCCAAATCCAAGTGGCGCAAGGAGTGAGACCATGAGTTGGGGCAGCCTGGCCAGGGGAGTCAAAGCCCAAGCAGAGATCTGGCAGAGGATGGCCTAGTGGGGCCAGCGAAGCCAACATCCATGTGGGCTGGGACAGCAACTGTAGGGGGAGGCATGGCAGTGGAAGTGGGAGATGAGTTACAGGGAATTGATCAGGTGGGAGCCAGGCATCTCAGCCACAGAGCAGAGAGCTCATATACAGAAAGAGAGAAGTCCACAATGAACTCTGTAGTGTTTGGCGGGAATCAGAAGTATTGGTGTGTGCTCATGGTTTCCGATATAAGTACATAGATGTAGAAATATCTAGAGGACCAGCCACAGTGAGGCAAGCAGGGGGATGCCACTGAGGTTACAAGGGAGGCTGGGGTCTGGTTCTTAGCCCAGTCTAATCAGGCCAGGCACAGTGGTGGAGCAGGAGGATCACAATCTGGTCACCCTGTCAAAATAACTTGCGGGAACCAGCAGTTGGCGTAATGG
>NW_006194245.1:0-1006 GCF_000334495.1 Tupaia belangeri chinensis | reverse complement strand
GAGGACGTTAACATATACATTGGGGAAGGGGAACAAAATCCTTCAGACTATGCCTAGCCACAAGGTCTCAGGGTCTCATACTCAGGGTGAGGGTCAGGCCGATTTGGCTCTTTTCTAGAGGCTCTTGGGAAAAATCTGCTTCCAAACTTACTCAAGTAATTTGCAAGATTTAGTACCTTGTTGAAGGACTGAGGGCTGTCACTGTCACTTGAGGGCTGCTCCCAGCTCCCAGATCTGCCCACATCCTTTGCCAAGGGGTCCCCTTCATCTGCAAAGCAATGGAAGATTTCTCCCTCATTGAATCCTTATTATGATTTGAATCTCTCTGACTTCTGGTCTCAAGACTCAGACTTACTAGGCTTGTGTGATGAGGTCAAACTCATCCAGCCACTCCCTTTCAAAAGTCAGCTATGTCTTAACACATAGCCAGCCCACCAGAGAGACTCTGCCATGACAGTTACACACATGGCCACACTCAAGGGCAGGAGTGGAAATTTTGGGGTCAGCTTAGAATTCTACACACACCAGTCACTCGCTGGTCATGACAGCCAGAGGAGGGTGATGAACCTTCTGGACCTCAATTTTCTGTTTTCCAAAATGGAGTGGTTATAATTGGTAAAGTATGAGTGTATAGATGCTTAATAAACTATCCAGCCATCCTTGTTCGCCTAACGGTGGTCTCCTGCCACCGTAATCAGGACCCAGCTTTTCCCCGCATTGTTGATGGGGATTGTTATTCTTTGCGTACTGTGTCCAAGGGAAGCTACATCTCTCAGCAGAAGGGAGCAGTTAGGAGTGGAACGTAGAACTCCTCAAGCTTCCTGGGCAGAATAGCGTTGGGTGTCTGTCAGAAAATGGTTTCTCTGAGTGGCCTCCCCTCCTGGTCTCCCTCAGTCTGTCTGGGGTTCTGTCTGGGGTGAAGCTGGGATCTGGATTTATAACTAATGTTCTGGGCGATTCTCCCACCCACCTGCAGGCCACACTGAGACATTCAGGTCCCTCTGAG
>NW_006194244.1:0-1006 GCF_000334495.1 Tupaia belangeri chinensis | reverse complement strand
AAAAAAAAAAAAATTAACATTTCAGAAAATAGTAAATAATACAGATAATGCTCTGATCATAAGGGAGTAAGATAGTAATTAATAATAAAGTTTAAAAAGACCTGTTCACTTAGAATTTTTAAATCTCTCAAATAACTTTTGAGTAGCAAAGGAAGTAAAAATGAAAATTGAATTACTTGTTTAAAAGGAGGACAATAGATATACTGCTTTAACAGAGCCTAGGGCTGTAGCTAAAGCAATTCACAGAAAAAGCAGGAAGAATTTTTTTTATCGTTTCTAAGTGGAAATCAGTGCGTGAAAAGCTGAAAATGCAGGCATGGTGGCATGTTCCCAGTAATCCTCATCACTCAGAAGGCTGAGGCAGGAAGATCATGAGTTCAAGGTTGCCCTGGCAACAAAGTGAGACCCCTGTCTAAAAAAGAGCCAGGTGTGATGTCACATGCATATAGTTCCAGCTGAGAGGCTGAGACAGGAGAATTTCAACTTGGCAAGCCCCTGTCTTAAAGTGAAAAGGAAGGAAGAAAGGCAGCAAGACAGACAGGAGGGAAATTGAAATTGTACCCAATAAAAAAATCCTGTAAGTAGTTTTCTGAAAGAAAAGATTAGATAACTCATTAAGTTAACATAATCAAGAGGAAAATAAAAAAGAGGCAAAGGAATTCAGAGTTTAGGTATTTAAGAAATTAGGAAATAATCAGAAACAAAACAAACTAGAATAGTAAGGTATCGTTTTACTCAACTTTTATGGATAAATTTAAACTCTGATTTGAAATGGATTTTCTAAGGAAATTAATTTACTAAAACTGACTCTAGAAGACATAAAATTTCCAGATAAACTCATTTTTATAGAAAAGTTTTTCAAAGATTTCCCATACCTTACACCCCCATGAAAGTAGTGGAACCTGACAGTTTCATAGTAGAATTTTATCACACCTAAGAAGCAGGTGGTTTCAGTGTGTGTGTGTTTGTGTGTTTAAGAATTATTTATTTCATTTTATTTACTCAT
>NW_006194243.1:0-1006 GCF_000334495.1 Tupaia belangeri chinensis | reverse complement strand
TTAACCACTACGCCACCTGCTGGCCCCCCAGCATATTCTTCAACTGTGAAGTCTGGGACTTGAACCTCTCAGTTGGCCACAGAGGACCTAGCACCTTAACGACCATGTTACTGGCTGGCCCCGTAACTTATTTTTTGATGAAAGAGAGAGAGCAGGAAGGGCAGAGTGACACCGGGTGTTTTCACAGAGTCTCACCATGTCTCCGCCCTCCGGACATGGCCTCCTAGCCCTCCAGGACCACACCACTCCTGGCCAAGGCTGGGCCAGGAACCAACCCAGGCCACAGCGCAACGGCATCCTCTGGCCTGTGCGGCGCGGCTGGCCCTGGATGGCTTTTTTATATCCTGTGGGTATTCGGGTATTTTCACATAAGTAATCACCAGTACGACTGAGTGGCACGGCGAGTACACACGGCACGCCCTCGGGCAGGTGGGCAGGTGACAGCCAGGATGTGTGAAGGTGGCAGGCGTCTCTCTGCTGCCTCTACCATCCAACAAAGCTCTTCCAGCTGTCACAGGGGCCACAGAACCCACCGGGTGCCGTGTCAGACGGACGAGCCCCTCTCCTCCCCCGCGTTCTCTTCTGTGCCCCGGTGGAGGAGAGGGGTGACACGCCCGGCCTTGCTCATCTGCACAGCACGGGTGAGCTGGCTGGGGCGAGTAGGGAGCCGCTCCGTGGGCTGTGCACGCCACGCCCAGCAAGGCCAGGAGGCAGCTGCGCACGGCCAGCCGACGCCTGCAGACCAATGGCGGCCACCATGTCGGCGACCAAGTCTACACAGTGAACCTGGGAACTTCGAGGACACCCAGTGAACCCTAGGAACCACCGCAGTGAAAACAAACCCAAAACCCCCTACGTCGCCAATGTCCTTGTCCTCTGGGGGGCTCCAACAGATAATGAGCCTGAACACAGTGGCGTGGGGGTTAAGGCCTGGAAGCCCTCGGGGCCGGTTCTGCGGTGTTAGTCCTAGACCTAGCAGCTTGAGAATCACGCCGGGCGTGTGTGC
>NW_006194242.1:0-1006 GCF_000334495.1 Tupaia belangeri chinensis | reverse complement strand
GTAGTTTTATAACTAGATATTAAATCTATCAGTCTAGGCTTCATCTTTCACTGTCTTAAGACTTTCCCCATATATTCAGGTCTGCTCAGATCATTTAACAATGAACTCAAGTTGTCAGAAAGGGAGCTGGATGGTAGCACAACAGAACAGTGTGATATTAATAACCTAATTGCATGAAAGGAAAATTAGAAAGGTGGTAATAATAATGATAAGTTGAATTTCTTATTCCTTATTAATATGAAAACATAAGCTACAGGAAGTAGGTGACATGTTGAAATATTATGTCTAAGTTTGTATTTCTTTTTGCCAATAGCTCATAGTACTACAAATGACACTGATGTCCCTATGGAAACAACTGAATGCATTCAAGGTCAAGGAGAAGGTTACCGGGGCACTACCAATACTATTTGGAATGGAATTCCATGTCAGCGTTGGGATTCCCAGTATCCTCACCAGCATGACATAACTCCTGAAAATTTCAAGTGCAAGTGAGTACATTAAGCAAATGTTATAAATTTCAATAGGCCCTGGGGAAAATGAGGCAGAGTAGTTACTTTTTACTAATTTCTGTATTAGTGAGCCTCAAACTTTAGTGTGCCCAAGGATAATCAGGATTAAAAGGCATATTTTTTCTCCACTCAAAGATTTTGATTATTTAAATGTAGGATTTGACTCTCAAAATGCGTTTCTTTTTGTTCTGTTTAAGTTTTTGCTATAGAGTGTGTGTGCTTAGCAAAGAGAGACAGACAGAGAAGGAAAGTGACCAATGACCCATTCTCATCCGGGGGAATGGCCATGCCGCCATCCTTGTCATTCTCAAGATTTTGGGTACATGTGCACACTTGTTTTTGGCGTGTTTTTCAAGCCATTGGATCTGGGACTCATACTGCAAAGTGGGCCATGTGAGACCCAACACCTTCACCGTCATGCCTCTTGCTGGCCTCAAATACGTATTCATAAGCACTGTATGTGATTTTCATCCAGCAGGTTTATGCACCATTCTTTC
>NW_006194241.1:0-1006 GCF_000334495.1 Tupaia belangeri chinensis | reverse complement strand
CAGGCAGCTGAAATCCTAACAGACCTCAGGCAGTCTCTGAAGGCAACCCAGCTTTGGTTTTTGTAGCAGATGTCATGCCAGAATTAGAGTTATTTTCTCTGCATAGTGGGAGAGGTAATGGAAGGTCACATTATCACTACTGGGAAGATGAATCTCTTCAGATCCACAAAAGGCCTTGTATTTTGATGCTCTGGGCCCCTCTGGAGAAAATCAAGTTCTATTCTCCGGGAAAGGGGAAGTAATAATAGTCACTCTTATAAGGTTTGAATAGGAGAAACTCCTAGGTAACTGCAGGACCTTCTAGAAACAATCCATGAACTACCCTTAAAGGTGAATAGGGTGAATAGCCTCATTGTCTTGGAAGAATGAAATAAGAGACTTTTAAGAGTTTAAAGGTGATGAATTGCTCTTTGATGAATTCCTGGGGTGGGTAAAAAGGCAGTACTTCTTGGATGCCCTGCAGATGATAATAGCTCTGAGTGGAAGAGCTGGGCAGATACTCAACTCTGGTGGAGTGGGGTCCTCTCTTGGAACTGTCATCTCTTGGAGGGCTGCTCTGACTTGTGCATTGCTCCAACTGAGGTAGTTTGAAAGATATTCTGAGCACTGATACATGAAACAGGGAAGGATGTGTGACATCAAGGAAGAGGGGTGGGCCACCAGGGCATAGAATTGTATGCCCCTTAATACTCTCCTTATTTTCCTCTCTTCTCTAAAGTCAAGTTTCCCAAATGTCTCCTCAAAATCTGTTATCTCTCTCTTAGTCTGATTTGTACCACTGTAATAGCATTCCATAAACTGGGTAATTCATAAATAAAACAAATTTACTTCTTATGGTTCTAGAGGCTGGAAGTCAAGGTTGAAAGGCCCATATCTAGCCAAGGCCACCGAGGAAGATGGATGGGTAAGAGAGCAAGAGAGCAAGAAAGTGTATTTTGTGAGGTTCTTTCCTCCTCAGAAGGATGGATTGAACGCAGACACAGGGAGTTGGAAAAAGACATGAGGC
>NW_006194240.1:0-1005 GCF_000334495.1 Tupaia belangeri chinensis | reverse complement strand
TCTACCTCCTGCCCCTCTTCAGGGGCAGAAGTGAGTGCAGGCAGGGAATGAAACCAACATTTGTCGGAATCCTTCTTCCTTAGCCAGGCACTGTGCTAAGCTCATTCACATACCAGCTCATTAATCCTCATAATAGCTCTGTGGCTTAGTAAATTCTGGTCCCAGTATAATGATTAAGGACATTGAGACCCAGAGGCGCTTAGTAGCTAGTCCCTGGCCTCAGTAAGTGGCAGAACCAGACATCAAAATAGTTCGACATCCCCCATGCCCCCCACCCCAATCACGCTCCTGGCTTTTTCCTTCTGCACCTCTCCCAGCAGCCCACTAGGGTCCGGACCTGTCCACTCTAGGAACATGAAATAATGTGAGCAAGGTGAAATAATGCTGTTTAAAAGCAGGCATATTATAAAGAATTATGTCAACCCGATTCTGTGAATCCCAGGAACATCCATGTCCCCGTGCTATCCGATCACTGAATCAAGTGAAACTGATTGATATACTGCGACGACGGTTAAGAAACAGGCGGCACCCAGGGAGGTTTGATTAAACCGATACCCTGGGTCTCCTGCGGTATCAAATCACGGGCGAATTGGTACCATTAGGATAAATTACTACGAGAGGCACTGCAAAGCCAAGCTGAATAAACTCAGCCTTCTCGAGCCCCGTGATTGTCTTATTAAATAATTTCTCTGCCTCTTCAGTGTGGACTTGGAGCACTCGCGCTCTGAAAGCCCTCCTGATTAACTCTAGCCTTGGCCTCAAGTTGATTTTATAAACTTCGGATGGTGCCCCAGAGGGCGAAGCTTCCTGTTGTCAATTCCGCCTGTTGCTATAGATACCGAACTCCACAATCAGTAATTAGAGCGTGCCCCCTGCCCCAGAACTGGTCAAACGGTGCGGAGCGCTCGGCAAATGGTCTTAAAAGCATCCGCGCTGGCATGGAAATGCATCTCCAATGGTGACGGGGTTTGTTTTATTCATGGACATTTTGGAAAAAAAAAAAAA
>NW_006194239.1:0-1005 GCF_000334495.1 Tupaia belangeri chinensis | reverse complement strand
ACTCGAACCGTGGTCGGCCATGTGAGAGTCCTGCATCCTCAACAACCATGCCACCTGCCAGCCCCTCAGGTGCAGTTTTTATTTTCCATTTGTTTTTATTTTCAGAGGTTATCAGTGATACTACAAATCCTATCTTATTCTGCCTCTATCCAGTTCTATCTGTATAATTTCTGCTTCTAGGTTTGATTTTGTTTTTTCTTACTTTTTTTTTTCTTTCTTTATAAAGCACTTCCTCAGAATGCCTCCCCTCTCTGTCATGGCTACAGAGCTCCACTCAATCTGGTAGGGTTCTTGGCTCCTACGCTAGGGACTTCTGTTTGGCTGTAATCCCTGAGGGTTGTTCGTTGTCTCTGTCTTAAACTGTCTCTGGCTGAACGATCGATGCAGAGAAAGAGTAAGGACGTTCTGGGTTGCAGGCAATGGATGTCTCAACTCAGTGTGCTCTATGCACACAAAGGGGAAATGGGGTGACTTGTGTTACCGGAAGTCCAAGTTCAGTTCTGACTTCAAGCACGGCTGGATCTGAGGAAGGGCATCGACGTTCCTCCTTTCTCTGTTGGCCCCTGACAATGGGCAAGGAAAGACATGGTGGCTAGCTGCCCCAGGCTTGCGTTCTCATAACATGTGACGTAAGACAGAGCCCGTCTTTATTGGTGTTTCCCACTAAATCCCATGGAATGGCTGACTAGCTCTGCCTCGATAGCGTGCCTGTCACTTGGATAAAGCACTGTAGCCAAGGCATGAGGGAACCAGAACTGACCAAACTGGGTTCGCTGACCTCCTTCCTGCCTCCAGGGAGTTGAGCATGACAATTGCACTTGTTCTTCACATCTCATAATGCAGATGGAGAGAAGTCCCCTCAATAAACGGAGGCACCCTAGACCAATCGAAACCACATACATCCCCTATGTATATATTCAGGAAAAGCTATTATTGACAGATGGAAATGTTTTCCATTCAACTTCACATAATTTCTTCCTTGCTTTCCTAACTTTGCCATTTTTT
>NW_006194238.1:0-1005 GCF_000334495.1 Tupaia belangeri chinensis | reverse complement strand
CTGGGCGGGTGGGTACGGGGCGGTGGTTACGAGGTACGCCTCCGCGCTGCTGTTCCTGGCTCACTGGGTGCACACGCTCTCTGCAGTGGCCCCTCACTCACCTGCTCCGTCACCCACGGCGCTGCGGGCTACAGGAAGCCATGGCTCCTGACCAGCTGGGAACTGGTACTTTTGCATGAGTCAGTCAGCCAGGGCCCCCAGGACCTGAGCCCAGCACTTATTCACCTGCTGGGACCAGTCAGGGCACACAGGCTTCTGCTGCTCCCGCTGACACAGGAGCGAGGCCATCCCCAACGTCTCCGTGCAGGCTCAGCCCCCAGGCGCCTCAGCACCCACCCCGGAGCCGTCTTCCATGCTTCCAGGAGGGAGATTGTCCCTTTCTCCTCCACGGCCAGGCTACCTGAGGCCTGGGAAGCCACGCTCACTGCCAGGTGTCTCCACTTCCCAGGAAGTGGGGGTGGGACTTTCTGCTCTGCCCTTCCAGCCCAGTTCCCTGCCCTCTGCCTTCCCGATACAAAGTATTTTCACTCGCGTTTCGGGGGTGACAAGGGCTAGTGCCAGCTTGTCCTCCTGTGGCCTCTTGGGCACAGGGGAGGACAAGAGCCTGGCCAACATCAATGAACCTTACTAGGCAGGCTGTCTCTGGAGCCTGTACCTAATTAGCTTACCTAACCCCATCAGCTGCCTAGGCCTGCAGGGTAAGGGCAATGCTGGGTCCTAACGCCGGCCTCTGGGGATACCCTGAGCACCTGAGGGGCCGGCCGCAGCAACAGGAGCCACGTACCGCTGGCGGCCTTGTGCTGACCCTACCTGGGCTCAGCGAGCCCCACAGTGCTCAGCCCTCACAGTGCGGTGAGGCCCCATCACTGCCTGCTCGGACAGAGGGGAGCCAAACACAGGGAAGGGGCGAGACACGCAGAGCGGGGTGGCCCATCCTCTCCGGCGTGGGACTCACTGGCACGGCCCACTCGGTATGCGCCCACTCGCCCTTGCCTGCGGGATGCA
>NW_006194237.1:0-1005 GCF_000334495.1 Tupaia belangeri chinensis | reverse complement strand
GACCTCCCTAGGTCGTCACTTACTGTCTGTTGACGCCATTTTCATCTACAATGTTATTTTGTATTTTCTCTTACTATAAGATGATTTTCTAAATATTGACACAATAAAAGGCACTTGACCCTGTCTGGCATCTTCACAAAATTCACCTAAGGGGGGTGAGCCCTAGGTTAGCTCAGGGAGTTCTGACAGACTACCCTGTGGCTGATGCGGGAGGTGCAGTCACCCCCACGGCACAGCACAGGGTCTACAGGCTTCACTCACGGACTCATTTTCCCTTTTTCTTCCATCTCAACTGCCATACAAATCTACAAACATGGAAAGATACACATCAGAAACAAAAATGCCTAAAAAATCCCAAATTATCAAAACAGACTCAGGAAAAAAATAGAATATACACCTAGATATATACAAGTAAATAGATTAAATCAATTTAAGATCTAAACCAAATAATCAAACCCCATTTGTATGTTGTCTTTAGTAACGAAAAGTAGAGCTGCCTTGCAATCCTGCAATCCCATGTTCGGGTGCGTAGACAGGAAGGAAATGACACTTCAGGGACATGTCTGCAGGTCTGCATTTACAGCAGCCCTAGTCACGGTGGCCAAGATGTCGGACTAACCAAGCGCCTAACAACTGAGAAGGAAGGTGTGGGGAACGCGTGAGCAATGCACTTTGGAGATGGCTGGTATGTCTCTTTCCCAGGTTTGGTCTTTACAAATTGCATACATACTTTGAAAATTGCATTCTACCACACAAAGATGTACAATTATTAGAAGTAAACAAAGTAAATAAAAATGACAATTAAAAAGTATAAAAATATGAACTCTGGCTCAGATGATTATCAAATAAAGAAATATCAGCTCCACACCAATACTTTTAAAAATAGGAAAAATGGAAACAGAGCTTAATACATTGTACAAGACCTGAATTATCTAGTTCAAAACGTTAGACAAGGGGGCCAGCAGGTGATGGGGTGGTTGAGCTGCTGGACTCCCACGTGGCCAC
>NW_006194236.1:0-1005 GCF_000334495.1 Tupaia belangeri chinensis | reverse complement strand
CCTGGTGTGAGTTTTAAGCTGCTGGGCCCAGTACTAAAACCGTGGTCAACTAAGTGGGAGTCCAGACACATAAACATCAAGCTATCTTCTGGTCTCACACAAGCTATAATTTTATCTTATTTCTACACTGTGGATTTGCTATTTAAGAAATTCTCTTGTTCTTACCCAAATGTCTCCAGTAAACTTTCTGTAAAGATAGACATGTTCTTAATCTGTGATGTCCACAAGGGTAGCTACCAAGCACAGTGGCTATTGCATACTTGAAATGGGGCTAGTGTGACTAAGAAACTGAATTATGTTTTATTTGATTTTAGTTGAAATAACCACATGTCAATATGATATTGGCCACCATATTAGACAGTGGATCTCCAGTCCCTTTTTGTGTTTATCTGTGTTAACTGGAACCACTGAGACTTCATCTGGTATTTCCTTTCCTTGGGCAGTGCTGCTTCTGGTGAGCCTTGCTTCCACTTCTGCTGGGTATAGCTCTGTCCAGTAGCACTGCCTGCCCTCTGCTGATGGCTTTTCTGAGGCATCCAAGATGGGTGATAGACATTGTTGAGTGAGTCATTTCATCCTCTCTCCACTTGCTCACTAGCAGAACTTTCCTTCCACCCTAGAGCCTGAAAATTCAATTTTCATTTTTCCACTTCATTTGCATTTATGGTATGAGCATGTGAGTTAATCCTGATGAAAGCAACCTGAAGGTTGCTAAAGTGGTGATGAGGATTTCCTCAGCTGGCCCGCCAGGGGGCGCAGCTGGAACACACCGCTCAAGAGATATTGGATTCATGTGCCATATTGTGGGGTTGGTTCTCCTGAGGTTGACCATGCTTCTAACTGGGAAGGTTGGGAAGCGTTGGAGCGTTACAGTGTAGGACCCCGTTGAGACTATCTATTTGTCTGTCTCATTCTCATGAAATAAATAAATGAACTTAACCCAAAAAAAAGGCTTTCTTGGGGCCAGTAGGTGTCATGGTGGTTGAGGATGCTGGACTTCCACAT
>NW_006194235.1:0-1005 GCF_000334495.1 Tupaia belangeri chinensis | reverse complement strand
CAGCCCGCCCAGGCCGTTGGCCCGGTGCACCTCCTCGGTTGTGCCCACTTGCTCCTGAAAGCGCTTCTGCAGTCCCGGTGCGTTTCCTGTTTGGTGAGTCACCCAGACCCAGTTTCCAGGCCCTTGAGAAGTTCCGAGAGATGTGGAAGGAGGCGGCGTTTTCCAGCGTGGGACAGAGAAGCGACAGTTTTCTGAGGCTGGTCCCTGCAGGGAGATGCTCCTGGGTTTCAGGTCCTAGAGCGGGCTTCCCTCCATCAGGAAGATCTGCAGGTTTCCCGGGTCATGGAGAGTGATGGCAAAGGGGCTCCGAGACCCCAAACCTTCAAGCCCGCATGTTGCCACGCGCTCTGCAATCTGCCTTTCCACGATTCCCCGCATTCTGTCTGCAATGGGGTTTATCATGCCGGGGCTGCACTTCACTGAGTAAATGCAGGGACAGATGGAGGTGGCCGACTGGAGGGGCAGACGGTGACATTGCGCAGGGTGCTTCACGGAATGGTCCTCTGTGGCCTCTCGGCGGGGGCGGAAGGGGGTGGGCACATGACTGGCTCACGGTCCTGCCATTCACTGAAACCCCGGCAGGAGTGTGCACCCAAGGTGGGCTGAGCTGTTTTCTTGGAGAAGTCTGGACAACAATGAAGTCTAAAATTAAGCATGAGAGCTGACTCTGGATGAGAATGCTATTTCAAGTCCTTTTGCAGGGCGGATTTTCTTGTTCTGGATTTGATAAAAGTATTACATTTTCTTTAAAATGTAAGAAAGAGAAAAGGCACTTAAACAGTTTTAGTAGGACCAGCCCCTTGGCATAGCAGTGCAGCGCTGTGCATTAGGGACCGATTCCACATGGCCGACTGCAGTCTGAATCCCACTCCCCGAGGCGTGAAAACCACTGAAGCTGTGTGTGTGGCCAGGATCAGCTGGACAGGAGGAGTGCAGGACAGGGGACGAACAGGTGCCCTGGGCTGAGCGCGCTTTCTCTCTGGCACACACACACATGCCCTCTGG
>NW_006194234.1:0-1004 GCF_000334495.1 Tupaia belangeri chinensis | reverse complement strand
TATACTCACAAGCACACTCTGCATTTGTCTTACTCAACCATTCAGTTTTGTTGGTCTCCCCCGACACACGTAGACTTATTCTTGACCCCTTTAGATTCTACACAAAGAGGGAAGTATTGTTTAAACATCAAATTCTTCTTTCATTTTAAATATTTACCACCTGTTTTAGGAAGATTATGTTAAAGGTCTGCTGGGTGTTTTACTGACAAAACTGAGAAATTAAATACGTGTTGATACGTCCCTACTCTGAACATCTGAAATCCAAAGGGCCCTCCAACTTGAAAGTTGTTGACCATCATGACGCCACATGTGGGAAATTCCACCACTGACTGACTTCGTGTGAGGAGTCACAGTCAAAACGCTGTGATACGGAAATACTGCGTGAAATTACCTCAAGCTATGTGTATAAGATGCATGTTAAACATAAGTGAATTTTATGTTTAGACAAGTTCCATCACCAAGATACTTCATTGTACATATGTAAAATGTCAAAAAATTGGAAGTCCAAAACACTTCAGCCCTCAGGTAACTCAGATAAGGGCTACCCAATCTATATGAGAAATAATAGCAGCTTCTAACTTTTTAAAATTTTTATACATTCAAGTAATTTAGTCTTATTCATAGTTTAGCCTTAATAATATCATCCGAGTTGAATGCAGTTCACTTAAAGCAACACATTCTCTATATTTTGGTTGTTTAGCAGTTGAACTATGGGTATTCCATATGATCATATTTAATTTTGCTAACTGATTAATTTTCAGCATCACCAGAATATCAACTACTTAGCTATCCCATAGTCTTCACATCTTGAGGGTCATTTGTTCTTTAATGTTGAAGTAAAATTGTTTGAGCTCCAAACCCACATTTTAAGGCATTTCCAGTGCTTCCTATCTGCAATAGTTTGATGAAAATACAGAAAAATTATACTCTAATTTTTTTCTTATTTAAGTCTCTGCCGTCTTTGTGGTTATGGATTTTTAAAGTTTATATATCTATTTCTTCCA
>NW_006194233.1:0-1004 GCF_000334495.1 Tupaia belangeri chinensis | reverse complement strand
TCTGTCTCTGTCTCTCTCTCTCACACACACAAAGAATTGCTTTTTCATAACATAGCTGATATCCTAAACCTTTATTCATGGCTATCAGAGTATATGAATAGAATATCAGACAGATAATCCTCTTTCTTCTCAAGGCTTTTTTCAGGGTATCACCTTTGGTGACTTATTGTAGAGGGAAGTTGAATGTATACTTGTTTGTGTGTGATGGTGACAACAGTCACTCCTTCTTGGGTGGCCACATACTTTGTTAACCAAACTAGCACAGTTTTCAGAGTCAAAGCGAAATCATCTTAAATATTGTTGCGTACCCTGGGCTGTCCTGGGAAAATCAAGTTATTCACTCCCTCTCCTTCTGTCTTTGTTTTGTTTCAGATATCTTCCCCGCGCTCCCCATAGGATTTCATTACAGATCAAAATAAGGAGTAAAGGAGAGTTAGCTTTAGTTTGTTCAATGACCCACAAAGTACCTGTAGGATTGGAATCGTGGGGATTTATCAATCAAATCAAATCTTTTACATTCCATTCCTGCAGAATTGATCCACTCTGCCCTACTCCGTGCTGTATCGTTGGCTCAGTTTAGTATCTATACCTCATTCCACACTTGAATAGCTATTTAATCTTGCACAAACACCCATATGGTGAGGTTTGAAACCTGGCACGAGAGATAAAGGCGAGTAATTACTATCCACACTTAACATTTTATCTTCTTGCCATTTAAGAGCTTTTTATAGAACTGCTGATAATCTGGGTGATTAAATGGCTAGGTTCTCCATTCTTCTGATGTATTTTTATCATCTGGACCCAAGAAAAACTTAGGTTTTAAAACGTTAGAGTTGCAGTCTTGTCTAAAACCGGAAGATGGTACATCATCCCTGCAAAAAAATGAACTCCTCTGACACGAGACATGTAAAGGGAGGTGGACTGTGCACTTTATTTTATTAACTCTAGACTCTGCTCATAAAACAGATAGGCCAAGATGAAACATTAAAGGAGAAAAAACTGAG
>NW_006194232.1:0-1004 GCF_000334495.1 Tupaia belangeri chinensis | reverse complement strand
TCAAGTGTATGTCTTGCAAAGAAATTCACCATTGCAGTCTAGTATTTAACACTTTAAATAAGTTGGTGTTAATGTAAATTTTATTTTATAACAACATTTTTAACTGTATTTCCAGTAATCATTGAGAGTATGAAAAATAATATATAACTACAGTTTGGAGTTTGTGTTCATTCTATTTTTCCTCTTTTCTATTCTTATGTCTCACTTAATTTTACCCTTCATATAATCATTAGCAAATAATCACTAGTTTTCTACTAAAAATATATTTTACAATCATATAGTTCTATAATAAATTTAAAGAACTTTTGTATTCTATTCAGGGAAAGTTTGTAAAAATATGAACTTTGAGCACGCTCTTTTTCGAAGGAAAATAGTTTGGTATTATTCGTTGATTTTAGTATTATTGGGGACTAACTTGGTTGGAGGGCAGGTCACATGTAAATGAAATAAGAGCTGTCTAAATGATATGATTTAAAGCTATGAAATTTTGCTTGACTAAAGTGTTTCCAGCTCTGGTCTTCCAAATTTCTGGAAATACTATATGACAGACTTGCATTAGTTAGTATTAAAGCATATGCAGGTATCATTTACCAAATAATAAGTATTCCTGGAGTAGGTATCACATTAGGGAATCTTTTAAGGAGACTTGGTTTAACTGCATAGTGTTTTTCTAAAGCAATTAGGAGAGGTGTGAGAATCAGGGCAGCTTAAATTTTAAAGGGAAGGATGAAAGAAATCTACGAAGTAGAAAATATTTTTGGCAATACTTATAAAACGCTTCAATGGAAGGTAATTGGCAGCCACAGGACAACATGAAAGCATTTGCCGTCTGAGGTAAAGTGCAAGATTAGGTGAGAGTGCTCCACACACATGAGCCTGGAGAGAGCCACTTCACATTTTGCCCACAAGCCATCTTTATCATAATAACTTTTCTTTTTCCCCCAGAATGTAGTATTCTAGTCAGCAAGAGATGGGAGCAAGGATGCAGAAAGCATCCCTCTAAT
>NW_006194231.1:0-1004 GCF_000334495.1 Tupaia belangeri chinensis | reverse complement strand
ATATATGTATGTATATATATAAAGGTAAATTGCATTTGCCGTAGGAATGCGTAGAGAATAATTACTTATAAACGGCAATTATCATTATTTAATAAGTTAAGGAGTAAAGCCAGGATGGGTCATGTCTGAACATTTAAAATGTTTGGCTGAGTAGGCCCAGACTCCTTGGAACCGCAGATTAGCTCAGGTTTGATTCTCGTCTCCGGTGTCCCCTAGGCTACTCTGCCCATGGCATTTCATTGTATAGAAACCTTTTTTTCTGCCTTCTTTATTAATTGGCAGTTGTGCACAAATATATCATGGTAATTTGTGTTCAGAATTAAAACAGAAGTCACATGAAACCTTAATGTGACCCTTAAATCATTTTTTTCATGTACAGTGTAACTAGTGAATTTTAAAACTTACCAATAAAAGGGTATTTATTAGTATGCTGAAACATAATGTTTCATATTGCAATTATGACTGAAAGGTGTTATTGTTTCGTTGGACAAAAGGATTGTGAACTGAAAAACCAGAGTCATAGAAAAAAATGTTTAAGAATACTTTCTCCATGACAACCTCCTGCCAGAGCGATGCCTTTTAGCAGTTTCTATAAGCGTGGTTGGAAATTCCATGCAGATAGGTGATGTTTGGCAAGAGGAAGGATAGTACAGAAACAAAAGGAAAATTTTAGAGTCCTCTGTGTACCTTGGGCACCAATGTTTTGCTTTAGAGTTTCTGTTCTAGGCATGAGAGCAGAGAAAATGGTGCTTCCTGAACGTAACACCTGTTTCTGATTTTAGTTCCTCTGAACGCAGGGGAGTGTGGTTGGTGGCCCCCCTCATTGCCAGGCTGCCCACTTCGGTGCAAGGAAGGGTGCTGAAGGCTGCTGGGGAGGAGCTGGAGAAGGGGCAGCACCTGGGTTCTTCTTCCAAAAAGGAGAGAGACAGACAAAAGCAGAAGAGGTATGGCCACAAGGTTTGTCTCTTTATGTGCGAGGTTAAAGAACCACTGGGAAACTCTCG
>NW_006194230.1:0-1004 GCF_000334495.1 Tupaia belangeri chinensis | reverse complement strand
TTGTCATAATACTCATAAACATAAATATCTGAAGTAACATATTCACCTATAAAATTAAGACACACGGGGAAAAATGTTATCAATGAAATAACACTTAGAGAATTCAAATGGGCCTTGTCTTTTCAATAGCTTAAAATACCAAGTGGTATTTTATTTGAAGAGTTACAATAAGAAGAATTCAGACTAAACAGAGAAACAATTTCCTAGACTATTGAAAGGGAAAACCATTCACTCGACAACTATCAATGGCATGATCGTTTTAGTGTCAAGACAGTATTAGGGCTTATAGATAATAGACAAATAAGATGTAATCTTTTTTAAAAAAAATCTCACAAATCTGTTATCTGAAGACCAAATAAACACACCGTTACAATAATATGTAATAAATGGTATGAAATAAACATGCACAGACTACTATAAGATACAATCACAAAAGGAATCAGAACAGCTTCAATTAGAGGAAATGAAGTCAACTCTCTATCTTTTATACCAGTTAGCTTAGTTGAAGAAGGGATGAAAGACAGTTTAAACAAAAGGAATGGTTTAAAAATGAGAGAAAATTTGTCATTAGGAGAAATTTTCCAACAGGTTTGGATGTTTGTGGTCTCTGGGCAAAATATTTAATCAAATATATTTCCTGATAAACAGTAAACATTCTGGGTTTCGTCCTTTTTAATGTGTTCATTCATTCATTCATTCCAAAACAAAGAGAGAGCGTGTCACCACCAGCAGTCTTCATACCGCATTCTCCCTCGGTCTCAGCCAGCCAGCTTCACAAGCCCGTGTGCACCCAGCATGCACAAGGAGACTTCAGGATTCCAACCTGGGGCCTTCCCTTTACTGCTACATTATCGCTTGTGCCAACGTGGCTGACCAAAAGTTCTGTTTATGTTATGCTAGCAAAGTAGCGGTTTTCTAAATGTTCCACAATACCATGTTGTCAGAATTCTTCTCCTTATTTCCCTGGTGAACTTGGAAAAGTGTTAAAGACTCTGTGTTGTGTA
>NW_006194229.1:0-1003 GCF_000334495.1 Tupaia belangeri chinensis | reverse complement strand
GCTAACTGCTGGTTCCCTCCTTCATGAATATTTTGAAGAACTCTCATACAATGGGTTTGTGAACTGTAGAACTACATAAATTTTAAGATATCCATTTATTTTATTGCCAGTACAGAATATTTTGTAAACTTGAATATTGCAATAAATAAGAATGACACATGTCACATATAATTTTTGATTTGAATGATAATGTTATATAGAAAGCACTTTGTGGTTTCAATAGCAAAATACGAAGGTCTCAGTTTTTTCCCTTAAGTCCTTGATAGAAAGTACAAAGTTTTCCCTATGGCTTGAACTCATAATTGGCAAACTCAATACTTTTCAAAATATAATTTTTGGAAGCAATTTATTCCCCCTCATATCACACGATTAATTTTATCCTTTAGAGTCAGTGCGAGAACAAACTAGGCCTTGCTACACAACCCAATCTCATAACTCTTGTTATCACATACTGTTTTCCCTAATACTTTATGCCTGTTATAACACAATATCTCAAACCAAGAACCAAGATTCCGTAAGCACTTTGCATGACTCTTAACTAAAATGCTGGTTAATCCCGTGTTTTGACACTAGGAGGAGCAGTTTCCATTTTTTTCTGGTGAAAGGAACAAATTCAGCACCAGGTGTCAGACATAGTGCTCGGCCTAGTCAGGTCTGATCCATTAGCGGGTGCCGATGGCATTTCTGTTGAGTTCGTTGGAAGCTCTGAGGCAATGCCTCTGGAAGCTCATGCCCAATACAGGGAACAGAGGCAGAGGTTTTGAATGTAAGTTCAACAAAAGAGGTGGAGGCGGGATGAAGTGGAGACTGGATAGAATAAGTCAAGTCAGCAACTCATTCTAACACCCCTACCAACCTGGGGCATCCGCTCCTGGCAGCATAGGCTGCTTGGGGCCCATAGGCTTGCCTCCCTGCACTGTGAGGTTGTAAATAATGCAACAAGTTCAACAGGAGCTATGAGAAGAGCAGGCTCAAGAGAGAACAAGGGCTGTCAGAGGCAAGT
>NW_006194228.1:0-1003 GCF_000334495.1 Tupaia belangeri chinensis | reverse complement strand
GGGCAACATTCCCCAAGGCAGCAGTATATATCCTGGCTGCAATTTGTCTTCTTGGGCTAGATTCGTATTCTAGGTCTGAATTTCTTTCTATTGACTGTGATGTTTCTACCAACACTTAGTATTGTTTGACTTACACTATCAGTGAGTCATTGGATCCTGCACATCATCTCTTCTGACCATGCAACTCTGTTGCAGCAAAGGTGGTATGATAACAAACTCCTGCTCATGACTTCCCTTGTCTTGCTGTATGCCTGATACCCTGAAGCTACTGGCTTGATAGAATATTGTCTGTTGAGATTTGACTTACAAACTAAGGATTCCTTCCCTAGAGAACACGGCATATATGTTAGAATAGATCCACTCCCTGGTAGGAAGTCCTCTCTAGCCAGTTGTACAGGTAGGAATCTAAGGAGTGGCCGTGGATTGGGGACCTCTGTCACTTGCACCTAATAATCCACTTGATGGAATTTTTCTTTTTTGTTTTGGTTTTATTGAATCTTAGTTGCTTGCCAGGAAGACAGACAGAGAGAGAGAAAAAAAAATAGAGGGAGAGAGGAGAAAGGTTGTAAGTATGCATTTTCTTGGCGCTGTCCCCACTAGACTTGGCTTAGAAGCGGCTGCAGTGGCCCTGGCTTGCTGCAGCACTGTGGCTCTTAGGATGTCCCCTGCAGCTAAGCTTTTGCAGAGTCCTGATGTCTTTCTGGTAGCAGTAGCAACCCGCCATTAGTTCTCCTTACTCTGCCATTGTAAAAATCCACATCAAATACTAAATTTGCTGTAATCAATCCTTTTACTTAAAATTCCAGTTTGCAAATAACTACTGTTTTGAAATGACATTCTATTAATACTTACAGCAAATTGGGAAGTATTTTATTTTCTCTGTGTAGATAGGTTGATTTTAAAGGTCCATTTATTTCAAATTTCTTCATTTAATTTGAAATAATTTTTAGTCAATATTTTTATTTTAAAATGAAGTTGTTGGGAAAGTCATGATGCATTTTTG
>NW_006194227.1:0-1003 GCF_000334495.1 Tupaia belangeri chinensis | reverse complement strand
GCCCTGTAGCAAAAATTTCTCTTAAAAAGAAAGCAGTGTGGCATTTGTATCTGTACAAGGATAGACAAATAGAATATGAGAACAGAATAGGGAGTCCAGAAGGTAGGGAATGATAGAAACCAAAAGACGTGAGGAGCCAGAATGTCTAAAGCATTTTAGGCAACTGCAAGTACTTTGCCTTTACTTTGGATAAGATGAGAAGCCATTGGCGTATACTAAACACAATGACAATATCTCATTTATATTTTAAAATCATCACTCCAGCTGTTCTGTTAAGGACAAATAATATAGAAATAGGAATTAGACTAGAGAGAATAGTTTGAAGTCTAGTACAGTGTTCTAAGCAAGAGATTATGATGGAGTTCCAGAATTCCAGCACTGGAGCTGGTGAGATATACTCAGATTCAGATACTAAAATATTTGAAAGAATTTGCTGAAGGACTGATTATTCAGTTGGTATGTTTGATATAAGAGAGGAATGTCAAGTGCCACTCCAGAGTTTGGATCAAGACCTAGAGGAATAAACAAATTGCAAATCAATGAACTGGGAAATAAAATTGGCAAAAAGTACTGGGTGAGAAATCAGAAATTCCTTTTAGGATGAAATAAACTTGAAATGCCTATTAGATGTCCAAGTTAGTGGATTTAAGAAAAAGTAAGCTTGAAAAACAGATGTATCATTAGATGACAATATACATTTAGTTTTCTTCAATTTACTAAAGGTCTTGCAGTTTTGTAGCAAAACATTCAATTCTCAGATGATGCAAGCTGGTGTTTTAAGCACCAAAATATCATGATGTCCTTCATTTATATTTAAAATATTTGGTAAATAAAATCATATATCACAGATAGACAGATAAAGCAAATGTGACAAAATCATGTAACAAAGATTAAAAAAATGGAAGACAACAGCAATCTTCTCTTTAAAGGAGTTTGATGTGCATGAGTGGACAAAAAGAAGTGAGAACAAAGAAACAGGAGATGATCTTTAAATACAAGTGAT
>NW_006194226.1:0-1003 GCF_000334495.1 Tupaia belangeri chinensis | reverse complement strand
CAGAATAGCCATGAGAAACAAGTTGAGTCCTCCCTGCTGCTTGGGGCTCCTCACCTGTCACCTGGGCCGGGTACCCACTGGACTTTCACCCAGGTTGGCCCTTAATTCCCATCTTGTCTTATATTCCAATATGTTTTTCTCCATCTTATCCAAATGATGTCATGATGTAACTTGACAATGCTCTACTGAAATCCAGAGACGTCACACTCCGGTAGCAAGTAAAGTTTAAAGCATTACTCGCCAACAACTAACAAACTTTAAATTTCACGTAAAATCTATACTTGCAGCTTAACTTTAAAGTGAGGAAATGTGACCTTCCGGGCTCCTGTTCCCACAGTGCGGTGCCTGGCTAGAACGTCCTCTGTGGGCCTGGGACCCCAGGTCGCCGCGCCTGCACCCTGCACACGCAGCAGCCCTCGTTCCCAACGCCTGTACTCCTCGGTCCTACCTGCCCGACCCCCGCAGGCACTGCTTTCCACCCTCTGTCTATTACTCAAGCTTCTCCAGAGAAACTCAGGAAAAAGGGCAGTGTGGCTCACCGAGGACGTATGTACTTAAAGGGACTGTTCAGGCAACCGGGTGGCTGAGCTAGTCGGGGTTGGCAGCAGAGGTTCACAGGCTAGAGACACAGGAAGAACTGCAGTCCAGCAAAGGCCCTCTGCCGTCGAGCCAGGAAGAGCCGACGGTGCCGCACAGGTCTGAGGAACGCCTGCTGGAGGACCCTCTCCGGCATGCGGAGGCCCCTCTGCTGTTCTGGTCAAGCCTCCGACTGACTGGGGGAGGCTCGCCCACACTCTGTAGAGCAGTCTGCTTTCCTCCAAGTCCACTTCCCTTCTAAAAATACCTATTCGGAAACCCAAGAACCCAGGTACTGTGGATCAGCCAAGCTGGTACACAAAGCTAACCATCACGGTTTAACGTTAGGTCACCAGGAAGTCGTGACGTACTTTCCTGTGTTTTTCTTTTTTTAAGAATTATTTCTATTAGGGGACCAGCAGTTAGC
>NW_006194225.1:0-1003 GCF_000334495.1 Tupaia belangeri chinensis | reverse complement strand
CTGGAAAGCTAAACAATAACTTCTATAATAATGGGCTCTAAATGGACAGGAATTAATTGATAACTGACAGTTTCCCTAATTTTTTCCCCTATTTCCAAACCAGGACCCACCAGAGAAAGCCAAATATGCTGCCCTAACCCATCCCATAGGATGCTCCACTTCTAGTTAGCTTACCTCCAGCCTCCTCATCCACCAACCTCCAGTCAACCTCCAGAGACTAGATGAAGGGTTCCTTTATCCACTATGCAGATTTCCCACTCTCCTGCCTGCCTTTAAGTCTCTTCAAAATGCATCAGATGGTGCTTCTCCCTTGCTACAGCAAGCTCTGAATAAACAGCCTCCATTCTCATGTGTTTAGTCTTCACGCATTTCCACAGAACAAAAGATCAAAATCAGGATAAAGAGTAGTTTCAGATAAGTGAGAAAGCTGGCATAGAAGTCAGTTTTAAATAGAGAAAGAGGATTTCTGGACGCTGGTAGGAACAGGGGGCAGAATGAACAATTATGTATCACTTATTATGAGTTTCCTGATGCTTTGCTATATAGGTTTATACAATTTATTGAATCCTCACAAAACTTGCAAGATGGATTTTTTTAAGCTGTCATTTTTTAAGATAAATGAAACTTCACAAATCATTAGGAGTGGAGCAAAGTCCTAAGTAAGATTTACGCTTTACACTGTCAGGCCCCTCTCCAGACATGCCCATTGTAGTTCTGTCTACAACCAACTCGTTATTATATTGTAACTCTTACTCAGTCTCTGGGTGCCTGTTGATAGGTGATGAATAAATAATTAATATCTTTCTCAAGTTTAAAGAATTAGTAAGTGGGAAAATGTAGATTTGAATTCAGATCTCCTGATTTTAGAGTCCATGGTCATTCATTGCATTAGGCTAACTGGAGGTGGAGAGTTTGCTGACAGGTAGGTACAAAGGTGAAGTGGACACTAAATTCATTGATTTGAGGTAGTTAAAAAATGGTAAGTCTAGGCTGTTAGCAAGTG
>NW_006194224.1:0-1002 GCF_000334495.1 Tupaia belangeri chinensis | reverse complement strand
TAACCACTATGCCACCTGCTGACCCCAGCACCAGCATGTTTTAGTGAAGGGTGTGCCGTAACTTCTGTTTGGAGATGCACAGACAACGGGGTGAACACATGTCTGTGTAGCCCAGTGAAAGGAAAGTTTATATACAGTCGGGGAGAAATAAGTCTTTATAGTTCCCAGGCTCTGATGATGGTGCAACGTAACACTCTAACTGCTGCCGTTGCCAGCACAGGGCTGCTGACAAGGAGATTTCTCACGGGATTCCTTGGACCACATGTCCCCATTTTAAAACCTACGGTCTAAGTCAGCTAGGGGGCGCTGTGCTCAACGAGCAGTAACAACCACTCTAATTAGACACGATCTCCTAAGCGAGGAGTCCACAGAGAGGCAGAGACCAGCGCTAGTAAATTAAAATTTTAAAATCCTGCTGCAATCGCTCCCCTGATGTACCCCTTTCCTTAAGCTCAACTCTCAGTTATTTTTTATTTATTGTAATTACTTCAGTAATAAGATTTGTTTCCTTGTTATTATATATATTACTGTGCCGAGTAACAACAACAAAAAAAGTAATAGCCGAAAAGAGTTATGTTTCTTATTTATCTCCTTGGCTGTTATTGGGCCAGGGGGAAGGGTGGGGAGCAGGGAGAAGCTGTAAATAGAGAAGAAAGTGTTCGGTGCGGAGTGAAGATGTATGGGAGCCTATTTGCAAGAAGGAAGCAGGGCAATGAAGGAATGAGGCTAATAATTCAAAAGGGCTGGGAAGCTCAGAGAGATAAATAACCAAGGAAAAGGCAACCTGAAAGTCAGGGCAGTGAGAGAGATCAGCTTTATCCAAGTGTATGTGTTGCCTCTGAGTTTCCTGTTTGTAAACGCGGGTCTGCCACCCAGAAGGACCAGAAAGAGAGTTCCGGGGGCTCCAAAGCAATCCTCCGAGGCCCGCCTCGGAGGTGTAATTCCTTCTGGTTCCTGATGGGGCACACTTCTCTAGAAACGTGAGCCTCTGTGATCATGAGC
>NW_006194223.1:0-1002 GCF_000334495.1 Tupaia belangeri chinensis | reverse complement strand
TTTAACATTTATGGACATTGTGTTTAGAGATGAGATCTGTTCAGGTTTCACAACATGAGGGAATTAGTCTCAAAGATGATCATGAATGCTGAGCAAATCTTACTTCTGTGCAGTGAGGGGAAATCGGCGTTTTCCCAGGGCTGCCAGGACTGACATGCTCTGTCTGCCTCGCAGCCCATCTTGGGCTGTCTCCTGAGAGAGAGGTTGGTTGCTTCCCTCATGATGCTGAGAACTGAGCTGGCGTATGTACTGGACAATGAAATACAAACTTGGCTCGCAGTGCATGCGTAGCACTAGTAACTACAGAATCCCTCCCTTGCTGGGGCCAGACACACTGCCAGGCAGTCCCCTGGGTGTGCTGTGCATTCCCAATGGCTGGCGGCCATGTCAGGTGTAGAGTAGACATAAAAACACTAACTTAAATGAATAAATGAATTTCAGATTTCCTGGACTTTCTCCTGGAGTCCTATAAATATATCTAGAAGCCAATCCTGCCTAACCTTTCAATGTCTGAACTTTTCCTCCAAGATCCTAGGTATTCAAAGTTAAGTGTTCTTAAAGAAAATCAATAAATATATTCATGCTCATTTGGGCATCCTGAATAAGGCTGCATCTCTGCACAATCTCCAAGTTCCCAAGCAGAGGGGACCAAGGTGTTACAGATCCGACTTTGCCTCCCTCACCACTGCTACCCACGTACCACGAGTACTCAGCACAGTGCCTGTACATGGGCCGGCCTGTTAAGTAGCTGATGCCTGAGTTACTGGACTGAATGACTGGAGTTCTTAAACTAGATTCAGACTGCACCTGTGGACTAGCAGTATCCCTCTGATTCTTACTCACTGTCACAGAGACAGATCTCAGGCCGGCCCAAGCTCTAGGCCTACTGAAGAATCATTAGCCAGAAAAATCGAACTTGGGTTCCCCCAGGCTGCCACTGAATGCTAAGAAATGTCCAAATGATGTGCTTATCACAGAGGGTTGACATTAGGAACTGAATGT
>NW_006194222.1:0-1002 GCF_000334495.1 Tupaia belangeri chinensis | reverse complement strand
GTCCGTCTCTCCTGTCTGGGAACACGAACCCCGCCTCACTGACCTCTGCGCAGCCCAAGACTGATTGGAAGCACAGAACAGAGAACGTTAATGTTTAACCGACAGTGGCTCCACGGGAACCTGCCCGACGGGCACCAGCGCTCTCCCACCTGGGGCTTTCCCACTCCTGGTCATCCTTGTCTTTGTCTTCCTTGGCGTCTCCAGCATGTGGGTGTTTCTGCACAATCCGCATCCCACCAGCTTTCACTGGAACGAGAACAGAGGGGGTGTGAGGAACGTGACAATGGGACCACTGCCACAGCAGACCAGCTTGAGGGGCCTTGGCGCCCTCTGGCCACTGGTCAGAGGACCCAGCCGTGACTTTCCTTAACTGGGGCAGGTTAGCGTCCTTTGGGGGAGACTGCACATGGCCAAGTGCTCAATGATCGCTCCCCCCAGATCCACTTAGAAACCTTCCAAGCCCTTGTTTTGTTTTGTGCTTGCTTCTCAAGAGATCTGTAAGAGCAACCAGAGTCCGAACCGCGTGGAGAGAGCGGCTGCCCTGCAGTTCCCCTCAACCTGACACAGGGCTCGGTTAAAGCTTGCCCTGTCATATTTGCTCTCTCAAACATCTGTGATGCTTGTGATGGGTGCCAGAGCCATGGGTGACCCGGGACAGCTTCTGTGCCAGACACAGTCTAGTCAAGTGGCAGCAAAGACTTCCATGGCAGCTTTTCCCGAACTGTGTTGTGAAACTCTACTGCTGTTCGACGTTAATTCAGCTTTCACAAACAGCTTCATGGACGTAGCAGTCACGTAGGACACAACTTACCCATCCATGTTAACAGGGCAATCAGTGGCTTGGAGCACAGAGGACAAGCACCATGACTATTCTCAGAATGGGTCCATCATCCCAACAGAAACCCTGCACCCTTAGCAGTCCCTCCGCACTCCCCTTTCACCAGCTCCGGGCAGCGAGTCACCTGGACAGCTGGCCGCTGATATCAGAAAACGCGCGTTCTT
>NW_006194221.1:0-1002 GCF_000334495.1 Tupaia belangeri chinensis | reverse complement strand
CAGGACTTGAAGTGAGCAGAGAAAGCTCACCGTCAGGGATCCATTGTAAAACAGGAAGATGAAATGTTCACTAGTAATAAATATTTTTAGCTACAACAGTTTTGCTCCATGTTCTGTGAAGCGGTTATAGCTTCTTCTTTATCTCTTAGCGTAACTTAATTCCAAGTACTTTTAAAGCAAGACCCCACATATAGGTTTGTACCCAGGCAGGATAAGGTGGGAGATTTATTCAGGTTGGTCTCCCGCTGAGAAATGCTGCTTTTCAGTCCTTAGGGCCAATTCCGACTCTCTCTCTCCCCCAGGAAGGCAGTTCTGGACATGCTGCCTTCAGTGAACACACAGATAAATTCTTCGCAGACCACCTCTGTGCCCGCCCCCCACTCTTGGCCAAGGGATACCTTCTGTAAAACGAAATGCAGATGAGTTGCCAGGAAAAGTTGGTGCGTGTCTGGATGCCTTGACGTGTCTGTTAGAGCTCCATGCACGGGTCGGGACGTCAGGCTGCTGTGTTCGCGGGGCTCACTCTGCTCTGCGCCTCGTCACCTCACCAATATGGCCACCCTGAGCAGCACTGCACATGGCACTCTTGGCTCACAGCCGCCACTGTCCCCGTCCTGCCGTGTCACACACCAGCTAGGCGTTTCTGGTTCGGGCACACAGTACTTGGTTGTGCAGTTCCTTCAGCCACGTGGTTTCTTCTGTGATCGCTGAAACGCTGCGTGCCTCTTGTGAAAACTGAACTTGGGGGCGTCTGGTTGGGGGCAGAGCCGCACTGCGAAGCTCTGCGAGGCTGTCTCACAGGGCGTGTTCCGGGTTTGCTCTGGAGGTTTCCCGAGTAGGGCAGCTGCACGGTGCCCGTGACCCCGGGCCGGCAGGGGCTGGGGCGGACTGCGCACGGGCTCCCCGTGGAAGGAGGACACGCTCTTACACACTCCTGAGAGTACTAGCTGCGTGAAAACAGCGTGGCGCTGTTTAATATGTTTATCGAACATGTATTCCCTT
>NW_006194220.1:0-1002 GCF_000334495.1 Tupaia belangeri chinensis | reverse complement strand
AATAATAAAAAAATGAGAACAGTACCATGTCACTAAAGCCAACAGAGTGTTTCAGACACAAAGGCCCATGGTGTTAAACACTGCTGAAGAAATTTAGCAGCATGAGAGTCAGTGGTGACCTGACCAAAAGTTGTTTTGATCAAGGGTTGGAAAAAAGTAAAATCAGGATGGATTGACATTACAGTAGGCTTTGCAATGAAAAGGAAAAGAAGAGGAGTAAGTTTATATTGAAAAAAGGGAAGTTTTCTGTTTGTTTCCTATCTGGAGAGCCTTGAGCATATTTAAAAGAAGGTGGGGAGGACAACTGAGGGTCAGAGAGGGAGTCTGGGTGTATAAGAGGGGTCCTAAGAGATACTGCAAGGGTTCCAAAAAGTGGACAGGATGGATTTCAAGCAAGGGGAAAGAAATTGGCTTCAGAAAGTTAAAAGAGTAGCTTCTCTAGAGAAGAGAGCCAGGGCATGGGAGAAGGGAGAGGTTAGCATGTGGGTCCCTAAGTGGTAACTAAGTCTGAGGGAAACTGAGTTTGAGTTTGGGAAGCTGAGAGAGTTCATGATTTATGGCTTTTGTTTTCCAAAAGCAACAGGCTAAGTTTTCTGCTGGTTATGAAGAGGAAGCTAGAAGGTGTGGTTAGAAGTTTAAGAAATATGAATTTTTTTTAAGTTGTTGCTGAGAAAGATAATGAATTGACCAAAAAAAGTAGTAAAATTTCTAGACAGTATTGAGGGCCACTGGAGGTCAGTGATTATGAATTTGGGAAGGACCCGCTCTCTCCTCTGTTTGGATGTAAGCAAATTTGTTTGAATGAAAGGCAATTTTGGAGTCCACTCAGGATTGACATTTTGCTAGAGAAGAAAAGACAGATAAAAGGTCACAGAGTTATAGATACTAATAACAGTTTTATTAAAATGACAAAGCATAAAGTCCAAGCTGCAAAAGCAGAAAAATAAGAGAGGGAAAACGCAGGACAGATTAAAAGACAGTGAGTGCCGAATGGATAGTAGC
>NW_006194219.1:0-1002 GCF_000334495.1 Tupaia belangeri chinensis | reverse complement strand
TTTTTTTTTTTAAAAAGGCACTTGGGTTAGGTGCCCTGTGTTGCCCTTTCGGAACCAAATCACCATAGCAACAGGCAGCTGGTCTCTACAAAGCCAGGCGGACGGGCACGGCCAGGGGCAGCCGCCAGGAGCCCAGCCCCCAGCTACAGTGTTTGGCCAGGCATAAATATCCTCAATGGGATTAGAATGTTTAAGGGGCTGAAGGCTGTGGGAAAACTTTTGTCTGCCATATTTATCTCTTCTGCTGTTGTGTCTTAACATTTCCACTCAGGGAACAATGGGGTTAAAAGTAAGAGCAAATGTTTTGATGGGTTTATTTTGAATTATGAATTCATGCATCTGCATAATTGCCTGTCAGCACCAACCTGCTCTGACTGGCCTCGGAGGGCAGAGGATGGGTGGGGGTGGGGGGGAGTCAGTGGGTCTCCACACCAGGGAAACACTTCAGTGTGGAGAATTAATTACATGGGTTGAGGGGAGACACAGGGTATCTTAGAGACAGGGTTCAGACTCACAGCCCCACTGCCGGGGTACCTGTGGTGCAAAGAGCAGACCTTTTCTTTGACCACTTGGTTATTATGGAGCAAAGAAAGAAGCGCGAGGCAGATGTTTCTGCCTCCTGTTTGGCAGGGGCTGTGCAAAGTATTCCCCTCTCACAGGTTCCACTGCATCCCCCCGAAATTCACATAGGTTCAAGTCTTAGCCCCAGTACCTTAGAATGTGGCCATCTTTATAGGCAGGGTCTTTAAAGAAGTGATTAAGTTAAACAAGGCAATTAGGATAGATCCTAATCCAGCCCGACTGGTGGCCTTATAAGAAGATGAAATCTGGACACTCAAAGAGACACAAGGGGTGTGCGCATGGATGAAAGACCACATGAGGACGCAGTGAGACGGTGGACACCAGCAAGCCGAAGAGAGAGGCCTAAGAGGAAACCCATTCTGCCAACATGTTGGACTTCTAACCTCCAGAACTGTGAGGAAATTGATTTCTGTTATTTAA
>NW_006194218.1:0-1001 GCF_000334495.1 Tupaia belangeri chinensis | reverse complement strand
AGTGTAAAGAGGAAATCAGAGGGTCAATTCTGAGCATGTTAACAAGATATCCAAGGGCACTGTTGAGGAGGCTGTGGGCAGAGTAAACAGTTGGAGTTAGGGTAAACAGTCTTGACTGGACATTGTACATTTGGAAGGTGTGGGTATATATGTAGCACTTAGTGTTCATCTAGGGAGAGAGTATGGATAGAAAAGAGAAAGAGAGTTGAACCCTAAGCACTCACACTTGAGAAAGCTTCAGACCAGGAGAAGGAAGGTGAGGAGGCAGATGCTGTGGAAGCCCAGGGAAGGTAGAGTGGGGAATATCCAGGACCTTGCAAAATTCCTGGTCCCCTCTTCATTTCTGCCATAGTTGTCACGGAGGTGGAGGAAACGTGTCTTACGGAGTAGCTGAAGCTCTGGAGAACATTTTCTTTTTAACTGTATCTCAATTGCAGGATAAATGGTATAACTTATTTGTAATACACAGAAAACTGAACTCAGTTATACTGAGGGAATGGAACTGGGTTGAGAGAGGAGAGGGAGCCACTGCCAAGCTTGGGACACAGTGCTGGGTACTCTTGATGGACATGGAGTGTCTAGGTGTTGTGCTACCCAGAAGTGTAGTGGTAACTCAGGGAGGCACCAAAGACCCACATTCTCTGTTTTTATTTTTTCTTTTTTTCCTTACCATCTTTCAGGTATCTAAATAAAGCTGAAAGTTCCACAGTATGTGCTGAGTGAAAATGGGTCCTTCTGACCAAGTCCTAGGTGCTAGTCAAACATAGTTTTCTTTCCATTTTCCATTGAGCCCCTTTCCATTTTACTTTGGTGTTGCCTTGGTGTAGAACCCTTTTCTACCGCACTTACGTAGCTAATTATTAAAAGGAGTTACTTTATCCCTTAATTAAAATTGATTTTGTTACCATTTTTCCTACACATTCACATGAAGAAGAAACTTCTATTTTCTACCTATTCATATAAATATCTTCACTTTTCCTCTTGGGTCTCATTTTTTTTTT
>NW_006194217.1:0-1001 GCF_000334495.1 Tupaia belangeri chinensis | reverse complement strand
AAAAAAAGAAGAAATCGCCAACTTTGAAAACTATAGTTTAGATATGTGACTTGGCAAGACATTGTACTTCCTATGTGAAATGAGAATAACATTTTAACTGCGAATGTTCAACTTCATTTCCTGAATGATATTTTTCAAGAACCTACAGAAAACGACCTTACTACATAAAACTGAAGGGTGCTCTTTATTATCGTGATTTTCTATCGTGTACTTTGTTCCTCATGCCTGCTTGATACGCCGTAGGGAAAAAAAAAATGTGATCCTTTTACTGTGGGGCTAGATCTCAGCAGTGACCCAACTTATGCCTACTGCTTAGAGAAGTTAAGAGACAGCATTTTACTTAGAGCACTGTGGTGCAAAGGAGACCCGGCCTTCAAAAGCGGTTCCTGAGTTGAAAGGTGGAGACTGTCAGGTTGGCATTTCTGTCCAATTTGGCGGAATGTCTGAGAGCAGTTCGTTTCTTCATCAGGAAGTAGGGCTGACTTGTGATGAAAGATGATGAAGACAAATCCTAAACACGGCTTCCTGTTTGTTTAAGCCTCTAACCCAAGAGAAAATCGCTTCCAGTTTCCCCGTGTAATCACGGTAATATATTTTCTTTTCAGATTGTTAGCAGACTGCTCAGTGTGTACTTGGTATTTCAATCATAGCAGAAAAGGTGAAGCCCACAGACCCAGTGAATTCTCGTTAAAAATCCAGAACTGGGTAGACCTTTGAAATGGTCTTTTCTTTCTTGTCTTTTTGTTTTTAGTAAACACATTATTCGTGAAATCATATGTATTATCTATAGGCAGGTTTGAATCGGTGACTGGCATGGATCTAAAAGAAAAAAAAATACGGTTTCTGTGCTCAAAACTCCCTCTTTTATCTGTATTCCAACCAATTAGATTGTGTTCCAGCCAATCAGGGTGAACTACAGCAATCCCTGTATAAATTGAATATCAACTGACAGATGATAACTACTGTGAGGGGATAGATTGTTTCCTATCTAAGAAGAGAAC
>NW_006194216.1:0-1001 GCF_000334495.1 Tupaia belangeri chinensis | reverse complement strand
CCTCTATCCCAGAGGGGATGTAGAGTCGTATGTGATCCCTCCAGCAGTGCCCAAACCCTGGGGCATTTGCCTGGGTTGTTAGCCTGGGTCTCTGCTTCTGTTCCAAGGGTGGCACCCACCCTCAGCTGTAACGCAGGAATCTGTCTTCTTATTCAACTGGCCCCAGCTTCTCTGGGACTCCCCACCACTTGTCCTCACAATCTCAACAGCATCCACCGCTGAGCCCGTTCTCTGTTTCTGTTGTGCCCTTTCCTCTGTGGGACATGATAATTTCATGTCTCAGTCCTCATGCTCCTATTCATATCCTGAAAGAGTTTAATTTCATTTGATTCATGTAGTTCATGTCAGTGAGGGCCTACTGTGTGTCAGCACTGGTATACCAAGTGTCTTAGTCCACTCTGTGTTTGCTGTAAGAGAAATCTAAGGTCAGATGACTTATGAGGAAAAGAGATTTATTGGGTTCACAGTTGTGGTGGCCAGTAAGTCCAGGAGCATGACTCTGGCATCTGCTCAGCTTCTAGTGAGGCCCACATGCTGTATCACATGTGGCAAAGTGACAAAAAGGCAGGTGGGCATGCACAGACACCCAAAGTGAGGAAAACCTCTCTCTGACAACCGCCATCATGGTAACAAATTCATTCCCAAGAAAAGGCATCATTCCATTCCTGAAGGATCCACTACACACCCCAAACATCATCTACCAACACCATCATACTGGGTGTCATAGTTCTGTAAGACTTTCAGTATGGGATCACTCAGATCATAGAACCCAGATAAAAAAGAGTTGCTAACACCAAAGATGTCTTCATCTATGAGAGGAGAGAGGTAATGAATAAAACATAGCATAGAAGGCTTAAAAATAAGCAACAATGGGATGATAGTAATAGTTGTGATGCTTTAGACGCATTAATTCAAAAACAATATATGTATATGCATACACGCACATGTTCGTATATCTTATGTTTTTGCCATAGGGTATGTACATTTACTTGAAAGAGACA
>NW_006194215.1:0-1001 GCF_000334495.1 Tupaia belangeri chinensis | reverse complement strand
AAAAAAAAAAAAGAAAAAGAAAAGAAAGATAGAAAATTGAGAACTTGACTGAGGAATTGCTACCACTTGAGGAAATGAACTTGTCTCCTCCCTCTGCGGGTGACTTTCCTCCAGATGGCCTCTCCTGGCCCTCCCTCGGCTTTCTCCCTACCCCGGCTTTATTTCAAATTCTCCTCACTTGTTGCAGAATTACTGAGCCGACCAGCCTTCGTGTTTCTTCACCCCGCTCGCCGCTGTGCTTCTGGGATGAACTTTCCCCGAGGTAGGTCTATCTCAGTCCACGTAGTCGCGCCTGTGGTTAATCCGGATCTTCCTGCTGGCCTCCTGAGAAAGCCTAGCAGGGTTCATTAACCATTCCCGTCCATGTTCTCCTTCTTCATCTTGCCTTACTCTCCACCTCTTATTTCTGGATGTGGTGAGCTGCCCGGAGGTCCTAAACAGCCCCTCACACAAGGCCATGCTTTCATTTCCTCCAGGAAGTCCCCTCGCCCTCACCTAAGATGCTTTTCTACCCCTTTCCCCGTTAGATGCAGGGAAGGACCCGGATCTGTTCTCTACCGCAGCAAGGATCACGTTGGCTTATAAGGAGCGGGTCACCGCACTCACTCCTTCTCTTATTCCATCTTGTTTTGTTTTCAAGAGACGGGCTGTTGCTATTTTCCAGGCTGGTCTCAAACTTGTGATTCTCCTACGTCTTGAAGAGCTGGGATGACATGCATGTGCCCCTGAGCTGCCCAGCCCCTTTACTACGAACGTTTAAGGTGTGTTTACCACACAGTCTTTTCGGTACTAGGGACGCATACACATAAGCAAGTCTGACAAAAATTGCTCTTGTGTTCTAGTTCAAGGAGACAAACAGCAAATGTGTGAACCATTCATATTCCAGTACGTTCTAAAGGAAACAAATAGGGTGGCATGTTGTTTAGAGAGCGTGAGACCTGTGTGAGCGGGTGGGAGTCAGGGAACATCCTTCCTAGACAGCTAACATGTGAATGGAGTTC
>NW_006194214.1:0-1001 GCF_000334495.1 Tupaia belangeri chinensis | reverse complement strand
GTCTTTTGACAATAGGATATTGTCTTTATTATTGAAGTTAGGCAGTGTCAGAACTCCAGCTTTGTTCTTCAAAATGATATTGACTGTTTTGGATCTTTTATCTCTTTATATAAACTTTAGGATCAGTTTGCCAATATCCACAAAATAACTTGCTGAGATTTTTGACTGGGATTTTGTTGAACATATAGATTAATTTGGGAAGAATTGATATATTAATAATATTGACTATTCTATCCATGAACTTGGAATATCTCGTTTATTTATTCATATAGCCCTTCTTTGATCTCTTTCATCAGTTTTGTAATTTTCCTCATATTAATCTTGTACATATTTTTATTACATTTATACTTAATATTTTATTTTGGGGAGTGCTAATATAAATGTTATTGTGCTTCCAATTTCAAATTTCACCTGTTTATCAATGGTATACAGGAAAACAATAAATTTTTATGTACTAATGTGTATGTTGAAACTTTTGCTTGTTCATTCTTGAAGTATTTTTGTTAGTTCTTTAAGATTTTATATGTAGTCAGTCATGTCATCTGTGGACAAAAACAGTGTTATTTCTTTTCTCCTAATCTGTATACCTTTTATTTATTTTTCTTATCCTGTTGCATTAGCTAAGACTTCCAGCCCAGTGTTGAAAGGAGTGGGTAGAAGGAGTATCCTTGTTTTGTTCCTGATCTTAGTGGGAAAGCTTTTTATTTTTTTGCCAGTAAATATACTGTTAGGTGTAGGATTTTTTTGTAGTTAACAAAGATTAACAAAGTTTCTCTTTATTCATAATTTATTCACAGTGTTTATTATGAAAGGGTGTTGGATTTTTATTTTAAAATATTTTTTCTGCATCTATTCTATTGACATAGTCATGGAATTTTTTTCTTTACCATATTGATGTGATGGATTACCTTAATTGATTTTTCGAAAGTTAAACCAGCCTAGAATATTTGAGATAAATCCCACTTGGTCATGGCATATAATTCTTTTTTCTAATTATTTTT
>NW_006194213.1:0-1001 GCF_000334495.1 Tupaia belangeri chinensis | reverse complement strand
GAGTGGCCAGGGTGGGCTCTTTTGCTGAAACAGGGCTCTCTAGGAAGGTCTGTCTTATAACCTGGTTCCTCCCTGGTCACCATGAAGGTTTCCCTTAGTTCCAAACCTGTTTTAGCTTTTTGATTCTGACATTCCTTCAGCCGATTTAATCTGTGTGCCAGGGTGTGTCCGGGAAGCTGAGGATCCCAGATGGACGGGAGCCTCAGTCTAGGAGAGAATCTTGTTAAGATACGACATGATTTTGTAGGTCTGATCTAAGATAGGACCTGAGAGTCTGTATTTCTAGCAAGCTCCCAGGTGATGCTGATGAAGCCAGTTCACTTTACATAGCAAGATGTAGAGGATTTGACAAACTAGTAGTAGCTCCCACTAGAGACAAAGTCCAGGCTAAGCGCCTGGCAACTTGAGGTGGTCTCCGCCCCCTTGCTCGCTGAGGTTCCCTCCCAGGACTCCGACACGTGACCGTCGACCGCTGTCCCAGACTAGAGGAGCCCTCTAAGAGCTATGGCTCCCAAGAAGCCTCCTGGCCTTCTCTCCCTGCTGCTGCCGCTCCTGACGCTATTGCTGTCCCAGGTAAGATGAGAGGGTTGCATCAGCCGGCCGGGTAAGGCAGGGCGGGTTCAGATCCTTCGGATGAGGGAGAGTCAAAGCGACAACACAAACCACTGGCCGGCTAGTTCCAGCCTTTCTGCAGACCCGACCCTTGCTCCAGGCCACTGCTGAGCAGGTCTCCTTTTGCAGGCGGACACTCGGTCGTTCGTAGTGGATCGGGATCACGACAGGTTCCTCCTGGACGGGGTCCCGTTCCGCTACGTGTCTGGCAGCCTGCACTACTTTCGGGTACCGCGGGTGCTTTGGGCGGACCGGCTTTACAAGATGCGATTGAGTGGCCTCAACGCCATACAGTTGTAAGAAGTGCTTGCGAGAGCCGTGTAGGGGTGGGATTTACTCTTCCTACCGCCCCCTTGGTTCAGGACAGGAAGACAGAAGACTGGCTTGGT
>NW_006194212.1:0-1000 GCF_000334495.1 Tupaia belangeri chinensis | reverse complement strand
TAGCCATTACACTAATTGCTGGTCCCATAAAATTTTCACACTCACCTCAGGAATTTCTCAGGTCTGTTGTGAGGCTAAATTGGGGTAATTCATTAATAAAAAAAACCAATGCATTGTTAAGTAACAAAGGCCTTTGAATTGCATTAGATCATTGCATATATACTAATAGAAGTGAAAAACCTGGTAAGCTGAACAGGCTCAAGTCCTTCTGTGTTTCCCGGGGAAACTGTGAGCATTGGCTGGCTTCCTCTAGGATGATTTATTTTGAGATATATTTATGCAGCCCTCCAGAGCTAAGCAGCTCCTATAACTGTGACTGCTTTGGCCTAGATCTGGTTGTGGCCAAGCCTGCCGTCTTAGTGCAGGAAGAAATGCAGGTTCAAGGGGATGATGTCAGAGTAGGAAAATGGGGTCTTATCAAGGATTAGTGGAGACTTACTGTTTTCTGTGCCTCATTCCCTGTACCTGGAAAACAAGGAAAGTAATACTAATAATTATAGGTAACATTTACACAGTGTTTATTACATGCCCAGGAATGGTTAGCAGCAGTTTACGTGTATGAAGTCATTTAATCATAACTACCCTATGAGTCAGAGACTATTTTTAAAATGAAGATAATAATGTTACCTATCTTACAGGGTTGTTGTGAAGATGAAGTAAATAAATACACATAAGTTCTCATAACAGCATGTGCCTAAGAGTTATGCCACAATATTAGCTATTTGCATTAGTTATTAAAAGAAGATGTCACAAGAAGGGACTGTATCTAACATTTGTCATTATCTTTCATGTTAGTAAGAATGTATAGAATACATGTTGAATGAGGAAGAGGAAGAATGATGAGAACTCATTAGATTTGTGGAGGGCTTTGTACTTTGCAGAATGCTTTCCCATATATAAATTGATCTACAAAAGCACTATAATTTTTTTTTACTTTTAAATGAACTATATTTATTTGTAATATGTTTGCTTTACAAACACACACACACACACACACACA
>NW_006194211.1:0-1000 GCF_000334495.1 Tupaia belangeri chinensis | reverse complement strand
TGAGTGTGCTCTTACACGGCAGGGTGGCGACGTGCTGAGTGTGCCTGTACCCGGCAGGGTGGGGACGTGCTGAGTGTGCCCTACATGGCAGGGTGGCTATGCCATGGTAACTGCCCAATGCTTCGGCAGCAGAGTCCGCTCTGTCTACCTGCCGAGCTCATTTCTCACCCTCTTGGAGGCTCCAGAAGAAGAGTAGAGACCACCTCCAAACGCTCCTCACCCGGCAGTGCAGACTGTTAATGTAAATAACATTAATACAAAGTGATTTAAAGGGCAGGCATTGTTTAGTACACAGATCATAATAACAGGCAGCTTTTGAGTTTCTGTGAAAAAATAAGGAGCAGAAAAAATGAAAAAGATACGAGGCGGGCCTGGGCGTGCAGAGGTGAGGAATACGGCAGATGGTGGAGTAGAGGCCGTGCTGAGGAGTGACCAGCTGCCGTCCACTCGGCCGCTCCCGCAGGCGTGCACTTCCTTGGACGGACTGACCACTGCGCGCTGTGGACGCTGCAGGCCACCTGCCTCCGCGGCTCTCGGTGCTTGGCTCCACTAAGGCAAAGAAACGGTGACGCGGATCATATTTCATTGGCAGAGTCTCACTACCGAAGGCGCAGGATGAGATGGGGAGAAGGTGTCAGCTCTGAGAGCCGGGTCCGCTGTGACCTCTCACTGCGGCCTTTTCTTTGTCCTAGTGATGTGCCAGCAGGGAAGCAGTTAATGGCCCAGCACCGGCTGTCCTCGGTCTCCTTTCTGTAAAACTCGTGTGAGCCTGGACGTAATGACACCTCTGGATTCCCCCGAATGCTGCAGATGCGGGGGTTTTGGTTATTTTATGGTTTTGATTGTTGCTTTAATTCTGAATGTGATCTGAGAGTTACGCTGTCTGATCACCTAAATGATCCTGGCATTCCACTGTGCTTTTCTGTGCGTCATCATAAAGGACTCCCTCTGGCCACGTACAGGACGGTGGCAGCCCTGTACCGTCAGACTAAGCCTGAGC
>NW_006194210.1:0-1000 GCF_000334495.1 Tupaia belangeri chinensis | reverse complement strand
GAGAGAGAGAGAGAGAGAGAGAGCGAGCCTGACTGACTTGGGTTACGTAACGCTGCGAATAACAGGTCAGGCACCTTAGTTGGTACTCCTATCTGTATTGCCCACAGGAGAAGAAAAGCGATATCTGAAAAGGATGTCAAGTCAATTTTAGAAGAATGACAGCTGCATGGCTAACACCTAACAGACATGACCACATGGTTTTTGGGAGGATTTTTGATTAAGTATGTAAAGTACCTGGATTGGTGCTTGGAAAAGAATATATTTTCAATAAATGATGTTTATTAAGAAATTGTCTGCTGTTTGGAAAAGGATTCTGGCTGTGGTACTCTGCCTCTTAAACCATTAATACATTGTAAGCGTTATGAAGGCAAAATCTCTGGTTTTTACATCTCCATTTTATTCAAGTTTTCCACACACTAGCTGGTGCAAGAACTCTTAGCATTTTTCCCCACGATATCTATGACAGAAGATCTTCACCTGATCTTTATACCCTAGAGCTGTGTTCAGGGAGCACACAGGTAAGAACCAGGGGATATGAGCAATTCACAGAGTAGTTGCGCTAACCCTGTTCCTGTCTGCTACTCTTGGGAGCTATGGATTCTCAAGAAGGGAGTTAAGATTGTCTTTATGCATAAGGAAACCTTGAATGAGCCTTATTTTATGAAAGAGTAAATCAGTTAAAAACTTAGGTACCTTAGAAATGCATGTGTGTGTATGCACACATGAAGCAAAACAGAGATAAGACCTTCATTTTTTATTTTTCTAAAATTAAATTCGGTTCGAGTCAGCGCTCACCAACGTTGATGACAAGTCCAGTGTTGAAGCATTTTGGTGCCCCTTGCCTATGCTCTTCCTCTCTGGGGTCACAGGTACTGCTACCCCAGGCTGCATCTCAGACTTAGGCTGGTCAATAAAATAAACTTTGATCAGCGTTAGTTACTGGTGTCACTGGTCTTTGCCCAGCTAGCCCTGTTGACTCCCCATTTTCTATCCCTGAACA
>NW_006194209.1:0-1000 GCF_000334495.1 Tupaia belangeri chinensis | reverse complement strand
CCTGCTCACAGCCCACAGGGACAGTGGTGACAGACGCTGGCACCAAGGAGGACGTCACCCACGGGTGCTCAGAAACAGACGGCCACCAGCGCGCATACCAGAGCTGCACCTGCTCAGCGACGGCACCCCCGAGGCTCCGCCCCAGGCCCCCAGGTAGTGCCCTCACAGCCAGCCCCGCCTCGGAGGCGGGCCGGGGCTCCGGGGCAGCCAGCTGTGTGACCTCCCACCCCACAGGTCCTCAGAGCTCCTGGATGGCAGAGGGAGGGCAAGCGCCAGGTCTGGGGGCTCACCCAGCAGATCGGTCACCGTGCGATCACGTGAGTGCTGCTGCCCTGGCACCAGCTCGGGTCACCCCGCCCGTGGCCCCACTGATAGGCAGCGAGTTCCCTGAGACCCTCGGGCCCATGTTCTCTCCAGCAGAGGCCCACGGGAGCGTGGTTCTGGCCCCCAGGTGGGCACCATCAGCACACTGCTCACCACACCCCCGAGAGCCCCATGGTGCCGTGACGTGCAGAGGAGCCCAGTGGTGGAGAGGGAGGCGCGAGGTGCATGGGGAGCTGCTGGGACAGATGGGGGCTGCGATGGCCCAGCTCACAGCGCAGTCCTGGGGCCGCAGCCCTGGCCTGGCTGGGAGCTGCACAGCACAGACCTCGCCCAGACTATCTGTCCAAGTCCACCTTCTGCCAGGGGCCAGTGCCTCCTCGCAGTGCAGGGCCGCGCTCCCCAGTGACCCCTCGCAGTGCGGGGCCGTGCTCCAGGGACAGAGCTCGAGCTCACTCCTGCTCAGGCCTGGAATGGCTGGGGCACAGGCCAGGGCCCCATGCCTTGCCTGGCATCCCAGGCACAGGGAGCAGCAGCACTGTCCCGGGAGGCTGTCGGCAGCACGGGTGGGTGGGGATGTCCCAGACCCCTTCCCCCTGGTTTCCAGGTGAAGGCTGGGTGCAGGAACTACCTGGCTCCGACACAGAGGCCCACGTGCTAAGGAGCGGTGGGAGCAGGG
>NW_006194208.1:0-1000 GCF_000334495.1 Tupaia belangeri chinensis | reverse complement strand
ACTCAAACTGTGGTCGGTCATGTGGGAGTCCTGCAGTTTAACCACTACACTACCTGCTAGCCCGACCAGGGCTAGTCAATCATTTTTTGGTCTTCCATCATTTATCTGTCTTCTATCTCTATCCATCAGTTATCTATCTACCACCTGTCTTTTAGCCCTCTGGGTATCTATTCGTCTATCCATGTATCTATTTTTGGTTTACCTACCCATTTTATCTATTTATCTATCAGTCTCTCTCTCTCTGTCTCTCTCCCCTAGCTATTTCTCTATCTATCTGCACACCTACTGGCATCTCTATCTATCTTGGTGATGAAATAAAACTGCAAGAGAGAGGCAGGCATGCTGAGGAAGCAGCCCCTTTCTCAGGCAGGGGGTGCAGAATGTAATCTCATACAGCAGGCTGCCCGGGTCATTCTGAATTTATGCAGAGAAGCGATCTCTCCAGTATATCCGGCTTCCTAACCCCACTTGACCAAACGGATGAGAAGTTATTCGAGGAAAATTGCCGTTTCCTGGTGCTTGTACCAAATGTAAAATATTTTCAGTTCTGCAAATCCAGGCAATAGCATTTTAGTCCCTGCTTTCCAATCCCTGGCCCAACCTTCTAAACAAACAGTGTGACCACCCTGGCGTAGGCCACACTCCTGGGGTTAAGATATTCCACCTAAAATCCCTTCGCTCTTTCTTAGCTGATATTCATGGCCACTATTCTTGTGCTTTGAATACCAAACAAAGGAGATAGAGCTGGCTTAGCGGCTGCACCAGTGAGCGGAAGAGATGTGTAAGAAGCAGCATTTACCCCTGCATTTTGTATTTAGAAAATCAACATTCCAAACCTTCACCCAAAAGCCAGGTTCTTTCCTTGGTTGTGAAGCAGCAGCATTGATTAATAAGAGAAAGCATAAACCAATTGAATTTCTAGAAAGACTGCAGCAGACAGCCCGTCTGGGTCCCGGGACCATGCCCAAACGCCAGTGACTGGCCCGCCCTGTGGCAGGTG
>NW_006194207.1:0-1000 GCF_000334495.1 Tupaia belangeri chinensis | reverse complement strand
CAATCCACCGTCGATCTTCGCCCCTGCTCTTGTGAGTCCCACCAGCACAACGAGTGACAATGGCTGTGTGTCCAAGGTGAGAGGGCGCGTCTAGCTCGAAGCACCCTGTGGGTGGACGTGTGGATCCTTAAAATGGAAAATCCAGAGAATAAACGGTTTACGTTAAGATTATATTCACTCCTTTGGTTATTATCGGTGACTTCTAAACTATTTCGTGAATATGCATTGTAAGACTATCGGGCTGTCTGTCAGTCTTACCCAGAAACGTAACGGACAGACGAAGATATTTTAAGCAGGAAAGATGTGGTTAAACATCCCGAGAAAGGATGATGACATACCTAGTCACTTGCTCCAACAATAACCTGTAGCTACCTCTAGGGCCCAAGAGACGCATGGTAAAAACATTATGGAGAGTTAGTGAGAGCTAGAACCAAGAGGAGAAGCTGCTCTTTAGGAGGTGCAGACAGGAAGGAACCCTAGCTAGAGTAGGGGGGCCGGGAAGAGTTGCTCTGCTGTCTGCCCATATCGTCTAATCTCCTGCCAGCGCTTCCTGTGTCTGACCCTCGTGCGGGACTGGGTGCGAGACCCTTGGTGATGGGTTCACTGTCTAGGACCTAGTCGATGCAGGGAAGGCCACGGAACTGACTCGAGGGGTGGTAAAGATCTGTGAGCACATTTTTTTTCCTTCATGAAGAATTCATTAATGGTTCATTCAGTGAATGAAACATTCATTGCTCGTCCATGTTTTCTACCTAGTGAGAAACTTTATTATTCAAAATTATTTTGAATAAAATAATATTTATATTCTGAAACAGTAGTCTTATGCTAAGTATATGTTAATTACCCGCTTTTTAGGAAACTCACAAACACATAAATCGAACTAGAATAACGTAACTGAAATAGATTTTAGTTTTAGTGACATAAAAAAATACATTTTCAGGGCTGGCAGGTGATGTGGTGGTTGTTAAAGCGCTGGACTCCCACATAGTGGACCATGGTT
>NW_006194206.1:0-999 GCF_000334495.1 Tupaia belangeri chinensis | reverse complement strand
GGACCTCTTAGGTAATTAGAGGTCGCCGGCACATTTCAAAGGAAGAGTGTTGGGAGCGCAAGTCACACTGGTAGGCTGGGGCCAGATAATAATGCCTTTGAATACTTCGCTAAAGACAAGTGCAGATTTTATCCTATAGGTGATACCCTCAGTGGCAGCAGTCTGGAGAAAAGGGAGATTAGAGGAGGTGGGACCCAACGAGGGAGGTAAGTGAGCAGTCTCTTAAAAAAGCTAGGAAAGAAAGGTAGGTAGACGTGTTTGGTGGACCTGACGGTCTTGGTTTAAGCCATTGCTCTGGGGGAAGCTTGTGCATTCTAGGAGACCCAGAATGTGGAGAGAGGAGCAAAGTGCTGTCTGAGTCACCCAGGTGGAGATGTCAGGATGCAGGCTGAGAGGTGGGGTGTTTTGTGGCCCTGGAGCATAAAGGAAAGATACAACCCTGAATCACAGAGGGCCCTAACCTGAGAACTCTGCATGTGACTCATGATTCTGTTCAGAAAAGCTTGGCACAGTGGGCGGTTTAACCTACATTTCCCACTCCTGCTATTTTCACTTTTATTTTGTATTCACACAAACCCCCTTGGGTGTGGGTTCTGCTGTCACTTATCTGATGTATGTTCTTCCCCTGACCAAGCTTCAGCAGCCTGACACTATCCAGGCCTGGGAAGTGAGGAACACAGGGCTGTGTGCAAGTCCTTTATGATGACCCCAGTACTCTGACTTGCTTTCTAGAGAACTGAGGTCGCCTTTATCTAGAAAGCTAGAAGCCACACAAGTTTGCACCCTTCTTCTTACCCGTCATATAATCAATCTTCTAAGACTCAGGTTTGCATCTTCGTTGTTGGCCTAGCTTGGTGTGGGGGGACTGGCTAGCACATTCTTTCCATCTGAAATAATGACTTCCGTTTCAGTCACCTCCTTTCCACTTTCTAGACCCTGCCCTATAAGACCCCACTTAGATATCACCTCTTCCCTTTTTTTCCTTTTTTTTTTTTTTTT
>NW_006194205.1:0-999 GCF_000334495.1 Tupaia belangeri chinensis | reverse complement strand
GTATCTTAGGGTGCTTTTTGGGGCTTTCTCTCTGGTGACTCACGAGCCCTCTGACAGTAATATAAAGGATAAACTCACATGTGCATAAAGGTTTGGTGGACGGTGACTCCACAATACTTACAATTTCACCCCCATGCTCACTTGGCTACACTTCATACATTGTCCTCGGTCACTGCCCCTATCTCAAAGCAAGAGGGACTTTTAAAGACATTCAAAGGGCCTGTGGCTGGGTTTGGAGTCTGGCTGCCCCAAATGCTCAGAACCAAGCTATCCTAACAACAGGCAATTGGATTGGGGAGCTAAAACAGCTTTTCATACAGCATGGATGGGAGAAACAGAGGGCAAACAAGATGTCGCCAGTCTTAAGAAATAGGGCTATCAGCCACACCCCTCCAGATGGTTATTGAGGTGGTGTGACGTACTAGAAGGGTGTGTGGTTTGGTGGGGTGAGCTTGAGTGTTGGACCCGTCATGTGGTTTGATGTGGGGTAGAGTTGGTGTGGAATGGGCCTTGGCGAGGGGTGCGGTTTCACATGGAGTGTTGATTATATGGAATGTGGGAGGTGGGGGGCTGGAATATGTGAGTTTGTGTGGGGTCTATAGAATGAATGGTATTTGTGTCTATGCGTGTGTGATATGGTTGCAGCTTTGCTTCGCTTTTGTTTAGATTTTCTTTTGTTCTTTGTCTTGGTCTTTGTTTTTGTCTTTGTTTGGCCTTTGTTTTGTCTTTGTTTCCCTCTTTGTTTAACCTTTCTTTGGCTTTTGTTTGGTCTTTCTTTAGTCTTTTGTTTAAATGTTGTGTGGCCTTTTTGTAGTCTTTGTGTAGCTTTTGTTTTTAGGTCGATCTTGGCTGAGGACCTATCAAAAACACCTTGTGTAATGAAATACCCAGATATATAATCTGTCCCTATATATTCTGTGTGCATTGAGACACCCTCCACCCCTCAGGGACCCAGTACAGACGTGGAATCTATCTCACTCAGCAACTGCAATTTGAAGG
>NW_006194204.1:0-999 GCF_000334495.1 Tupaia belangeri chinensis | reverse complement strand
AGCCCCTACTCAATCTCCAAGTTCCCGCTCTTGATCGTCTCAATTCACTTCGTATTGGAAAGCCAGAGTACTCGTTTACAAATATGAATCATAATATGTTACCCCTCTGCTTTGAAACTCCTCAGTGGTTTCTTTATTCTTGAGAATAAATTCAAAGCCCTTTTCCATTCTCTACAGACCCTCTTTAGGTTCCCCTGCTGCTTCTCCTCTTTCTTCTCATGCTACTTCTGTCCTGGACCCTGTTCCAGCACACTAACCTTCGAATGGCCCGGACTCCTCTGTGTAGAAAGGCCTCTGTACACACGAACGCTACTGACCAGAAAGGTCACCCCATGCGGTCTGTGCAACTTCAGTATCCCTCATGATGCCACGAGACACAGCCCCTGATGTCAAAATACCAACAGGTCAAAATTCCTGGTCTAAGACCTCTAATATTGATAATCCCCCAAATCGCAAACCTGAAAGATTGAGATACCAAATGTCCAAATCTTGAAAAACCATAATCCCTCTTGGAAATAAAAAGTTCTACAAGGAGTACAAAGTGTGTGTGATAAATGTAATGCACGGGACTACTTCACGGTGAAAGATAAAAGTTGAAAAAGGAATTATTATTGGTGCCGTGAAAATACAAATGTGCTTCCTTGCAGTGGCCGAGTTAGAATTCGACTTTCACACGGACGGTGTGTACTTACAGAACTTGCAGGACACATTTTCGAGAGTTGGAGACTGAATTCTCCAACTAAAAATGCACCTAATGTTTTGAAGATTACAGAAGTGAAAGCAGAGGTGAAAAGGCAAGAAATATCCCGTGCCAAATTACTCAAGCGTGTTTTTAAAAAAATACCCTTTGTCAGAGAATAAAAAGAATTTAACGAGCTCAGTGACCTTCTGAACCAAAGGCACTTGTTGGCACAGAAGTTCCTCTGAGGCTCCTCCCGTGTTACAAAGCACATTAAATGGCAAGATAACCGTGGCTTGGGATTTGAATGCCTAGGAAGA
>NW_006194203.1:0-999 GCF_000334495.1 Tupaia belangeri chinensis | reverse complement strand
AGTTATGAAGATCAAATGAGTTTAAATAGCTAAATCATCCACTACAGTGTCTGGCACATAAATGGTCGATGAATAAAGTGACACTGTCCCCCTCTTTATTGAATAAAACTTTAAGAGGAGGAAAGGAAAGTCATAGTTGAGGATGTATTAGATTAACTCTAATATTTCAACAAAATAATCCTTAGCGGCAGCTCTTCATTCAAACAGTGCCCTGTCCCAGTTACCTAGCTGAAAGTTAATGTCTTAATTTGCTGCTTTAGTTACCTTTACAACACTTGGTTCATGGCACTATCATAAGACCTAATAGGGCTGAGTAGCTTTTGAACACATGCAAGTCTTTTCACTAGTCTAGGAGCTCCTTAAAGAAAAGAAGTTAGTTTTATTTATCTTTGTAACTCCAATAGCATTAGCACAATGCCTTGCACATAAAATAATTCAGTCAGTCCTTGGTGAGTGAATGATTCAGGTGGTAATTAGTAAAACTTACTTTAGTTTGTGTCTATCCCCCAGATCACATTTAGCTAGTCACATTGGAAGAGACCACACACTTCCCACTGACAGAAAGACTGTTTTCTTCATCTCTCTGTCTTAGGCATCTAGTGCAGGTTCCCAGAACAGCTGGTCAATGTCAGTTCTTTCTTACACGTGCCAGTAAACTTTCATACCTGGGACAGAGTGAGGATTTTCACAGAATCATCAGGGTGAGTCAGTCCTCTCTGCAGGTCAGCCCTGAGGTTCCTGGCCACGTGAACTGGCTCCAGAGCTTGGAGCAATCTCTCCAGAATGGATACACATAAAGTTGTCTGTTCCCTAAAGAAGACAGCAGAGATCTCATTAGGACATGTCCTGCCAGATAGCAAATAACAATCCCAAGATATCTGAAGCTTAGTTCCTTGAGGATCTTCTTCATTCAGAAACAGCAGCATCTACTAATGTATTAAACATTTCCTAAATATCTATTATGAGACATGCTTGTACCAGGCTACCAAGGACAGAGAT
>NW_006194202.1:0-998 GCF_000334495.1 Tupaia belangeri chinensis | reverse complement strand
CCCTCTCACTGTCTCTCTTTCTCTCTCTCCGGTGAGTGTTTGCACCCTACAGATAAAACCTCTAAAGCAAATAAACAAACGAACAAAACCAAGAAACTGATTTTGAATGGTGGGAACATATTTAGGCAGAAAGGATGGTGTGATGTTGCATTTCCCTAAAGTCCAAACTTGTAGCAGAATTCCTTTACCTGTCTTAGGGAAACGTGGGACACCTCCACGGCCTAATCCACGGTGAGCACGCGGGGGCTAAAGTGCTCTCTCTCTCTCGCTTTCTTTTGGAGTCATCCTTAGTTGTTTTGAAGGTTTCTGAGTAAACTTTTTTCAAATTATTCAAATGAATATTGATTTGTTGGTAAATTGAAAATATATTAATAAATGAAAAGAAAGTGTGTGTCCATGTGAACAAAGTGAATTGCACCGGATGCAATTTACCCTGCTTTGTCATGGAACCCACATTGCTTTGTTTTAATTTTAAAACATACTTGGGCCTTTTTCTGTACCTCACCATTAACAGAACAAAAACTTTCTGAGTTACCACTGAAAAGATTCATTCCTTTCCTCCTTTTGAGCTCCTTTTAAGAAAAATCACTTGGGAGGACGAACATTCGGAACACACGAAGTGCGTTCAGAGGGACGTGAGACGAGACGGGAAGAAGAGAAGGGAGAGGGGGATAAGAAACGTGCCACTCGGCCTTTCTGAAGTACTTGGCAACCACTGTGGCTAGCTCGTTAGAAATGTATTCATTATCCAGAAAGACTGAGGCTGCCCACGCTGATGCATGTGTCACATCGTCAGTGGCAACCCCTGGGGACAGCCTGGAAGTACTGGTAGGGTAGGGCTCGCTCTGTGTCTTGGACAGCACGGTGCTAGGGCTGCAGGGACAGAGACGACTGAGCCAAGGAAGGCTGGTCTTATCCACGTGCTCCCAGCTGTCCTGGGGAGACAGGACTGGCAATCTGGAGTGAAACAGGGGTCAACAATTCAGAACAGCCGGCAC
>NW_006194201.1:0-998 GCF_000334495.1 Tupaia belangeri chinensis | reverse complement strand
GTCATGACTTTTCCAATGACCCAATAGTTCACAGACTCGCTTATTAAATGAAACAGAAAGCATACAAACAAGAAAGGGCCTTTTAAGGATAAATCAAAACTGTTGGGGCTGAGGTGAATGAATGACTTAACCATGTAACTGACATCCAAGAGAGGAAAAAATCATTCCCATAAAAAATTTGCCTAGCTCCTGACAGTTGCAGTCTAGAATATCTGACATGATCTTTTTTTTTCTTAAGCAGAACATCTTTCTTGTTTCATTATATATTATAAATTTAGATGAAACTTTGAAATTTTAGTTCAGAAAATTTGCTTCTGAAATTATACTCCTTTGTTCCTTAGCTATCAAACATTTCTCAGAAATTTCTAGAAGCTTAGCATCCTATGGCATTTGGCATTTACTTGAGTCTGGTTAATAGGAAGGGCAGGCAAAAGGTGTTTTCAGCTGAGATTGGGCAAGCAATCAAGATGAAAAGTGACTGTTACTGCTTTTTATTTCAGCTGTATATTGCTCTCTGCCATCTGAATTTCCAATCTCAAAATTTGTTGAGCTTGTGGCAGATATTTTGGAATATATTAAGTTCTCTGATGTTAGAAAATGGAGAGATAAGCTCATGAAAAAAATGTTAAAGAAATTAGTGGTTATTTATTCTCCTCATAGCAGTGACTAAAAAAGAATGGTGATAAACTCCCAACCTCATTTCTTTGACATTCTGCATGTAGACCTCTCTGGAAAGCCCAATGCAAAAGCATCTGTGCCTGGAAGTGGGCACTGTGAGTGTATAATATGTGTATACTCACATGTACACCCCATGAAATGGTGGAAAAGCCCGCAACTTGGGTATTAAGGGCTATATGACACATTGGAGAGGTATTATTCTCCAAATTTTTACTTGAAATACTTAATATCAGAGGATAGAGGAGATGCAACTAGTCTGAACTTTTTCTTAAATGTTCCCCAAATCAAGCTGATTTTTTAACTTGATATCAGAAACAAAA
>NW_006194200.1:0-998 GCF_000334495.1 Tupaia belangeri chinensis | reverse complement strand
GTATCTCTAGTCTGCTTTAATCTGACACCGTTTCTCAGCCTAGCTTTGGGCTTTGCTCTTGATATTTGTGAAGCATATCTGAAGTGATTTTCAGACTGGGTTTATTCCTTGAAAGTGTGGTTGAAGGAGTGTTTAGGATCTCGTTTGCCTGAACAGAGCTCTTCTGTGAGCATCTTCACACATCTGGGAAGCCCAACATCTGGATAACTGATATAACTCAAGACACGCTCCTGAACACTCCTGCTAAGTCATTTCTATTACCTCGACTTAATGCTTTAAAACCCAACCTAGCACTCCGTGGCTGTATTCGTTACGAAACAGGCTATACAGCTATGACCAAGAACCTGAAGCACCTAAACTCAGAGACGTAAACAGCACTTTATTCTCTCTCATGCAACAGGCCAGGAAATGTGCTTCTGAGTGGACTGGGTGCCTCTCCCGAGTTTCCAATATGGCTTCGGTCATTGCGTCCAAGAGCGGCCCCCAGTCTGTTATTACTAAACCAGTGGGAAAAGTCAGAGGTGTATGCAAACTTCCCTTTCCAGAGGCACAGCCTGGAGGTAGGGCAGCATCATTCCGGCTCACACTCCATTGGCCAGAACTTAGTCACACGGAACAAACTCCCCTGCAAGAGAGGCTAGGAAATGGAGTCCTAATGGGCAGCCATGTTCCCTGCAATCCTATTATCAGAGAGAGTGAGAAGGAGACTGGACCTCTGACAGCCTCTAACCCAGAAACAATCAACACATTTCTGTTTGGGGATTAGAGATCATAACATAAAGAACATAGTAGCTACAGGTGCAATGTGTTAGGGAAAAGGGATTTAGTAAAAAGCTAAACGTTTAAAAAGTCTGCCTAGGCAATATAGCCCTAAATGGAAAAATGCAACAGGAATTGTTGTGATGAGAAACCCCTTGAAGATCCATTATGTGATTAGAATAAGAATCCATTTGGTCACGCCTCTCATCTCCTTACTGAAAACTTCAGGGATACAGAAT
>NW_006194199.1:0-998 GCF_000334495.1 Tupaia belangeri chinensis | reverse complement strand
GAAGGGGCCAAGCCAGCAGGGGGACCAAGCAACACCACGCTTGTTGCTCGCTGTGAGAAAGCACCTACTTCCTTTTCAGTAGGGTCTCTGGACTGGAAGGCGAAGGTGGGATTTTTAAGCCATTTGGAGGGTCTGTTTTAAGAGAGGTGTTTCTCTGAGGCATCTAATTGGAACTGGGCTGAAGTAGAGAGACAGCAGAGTAGGCTGACAGAAGGTGAGGGCTTTGAAGCAAAAGTCAGAGTAAATAGTTTGGTGAACCCAGCTGAAAAGGATTTCTAAGAAGGGGTCTCTTTATCACAGAGAAGGCACATGGTGTAGTGTATTATTGAGAAATGAATTTTCAGGGCATTTCTAAAACAATCCAGTTACTTGCAACTTCATATCCTGGGTTAAGGCTTTCCTGACATAGGCAAAGTCTTAGGAGTGCAGGGTGTCAGCCGGTTGGGTCAGGTCTTGCCACTGTCAGCTGTGTGGCTCTGGGTCCTTTCAGCTCGAGGGACAGATTATGGGATGGATTGTTTCTGTTTGAATTTGTGATGTATTGCTACTTCCATAGTGGGACGCGTTGTTTGGGCAAGTTCAATTAAGCTTATCATTTATGGCAATATGTGTTAAAGATCTCAGAATAACCTTAGAGCTAGGAGTTTCCCTATCAGGAATCAGTCATTCAGGATCATCGAAGATCTGGGCAAGAGATGAACAAAGATTATTACCCTGGCACTTCCCGAGAGAAAATGTAAAGTAAACAAAGGGTCTTAAATGAGCAAACAGAAAGTAAATGACAGTTTAGCCACAGGATGGGACACTGGGTCACTAAGACAAGCTATGTTCTTTAGAAATAGTTAATGATGTGGGAAAATTCTAAGTAAAATCAAGATGCAAAATTATATGTAATGACACTATATAAGACTGAATAGAAATAAAGTGACACTTTACAAGTGGTTATCTCAAATTATGGGTGAATTTCATTTTCTTTCTTGTACTTTCCTGTATTTTTT
>NW_006194198.1:0-998 GCF_000334495.1 Tupaia belangeri chinensis | reverse complement strand
GAGACAAGCATCCCCAGCAAATCTTTCTACTGTCATCCATCCCCAAATCCAAATGGCCCAGATCAGGGGCATGCGCACACACACCTGGCCTGTCAGGGAGGTCCCAGGACACACACCCAGGGCCTTTGCTGTGTGGGTCTTTCTATGCTCCTACCTGGCCACAAAGTACCATAACTTGTTGGGTGAATAAAAACTATTCTTCATTCAAAGTATTAATTAATTGTGGAGATAAACAAGATCTTTTGCTTCAGAAATGAGTTACATTTTTATAGTTTACAATTCAAACATAGCTAGGGAGATCATGGTATATAAATAGAAAATGATTAGACTGAGATTTCTAAACTGGTGGGTGGGTGTATTATTCTGTTGCCTTAATTATTTGGAATTCCTAGAATATAGTAGGTCAACATATTCTGAATTAAATCACTGAGTAGTGAATGCTAGGGTTATTAAAATCATGTTATTTAGATAATAAATGTGATTATAATACTTTTAACTAATAAACTATTAATCAGGGGAAAAACATCAAAATTAGAGTAATCCATTCAGTGTTTTTCACAGTCCATCAGAATTTTCAAATATAGTGTTAACTTTCAGTGACCTACCTAAATATATTGACTTTTAACCCTTACTTTATCATGGAATTATATTACCCAGGCTCTAGCATATTTAAATTTGTTCTTTTGTTTACTGTTCTTGGAGGCTACTAAGCAGTTTATTGAATTGAGCATTCTGCAATTATTCTGATTGACAAGGTTTTTGTGGACGGCCACTCAGTGAGTGGACACCCACCCAAGATTCATTTTGAAGAAAGGGTCCCTGGTGCTCAGTGTCTTCCCTTTACCTGATATGTGCTGAGACTGTTGGTGATGAATACAGACAAAAGTGGCTTAGAATGTAGCACAATGTGCAGTTGCCTTCAACTCCAGATTTTATTCTTTTTTTCTTGAGAGGTTTCTGCCATAGGGCATGCGCTCGCCAGAAAAACAGAGAAAGAT
>NW_006194197.1:0-998 GCF_000334495.1 Tupaia belangeri chinensis | reverse complement strand
GCAGGGACTTGGGAGTTTCAGCCTGTGACACCCAGTGGGTGATGTGAAAAGTGTTCCATCGTGACTTTTCTTATGATTGGCAGCACAGGAAAAGGGGGCAAGTCTCTTCTGTGAACCTGGCAGGCAGGATTACAGCAAGTATCTGGAGAACAGCTTGGCACAGGCAGAACTGAGAATCCCCTAACTGGCTCCGTGGGAGGCGTCAGATCCGGACAGCTCGCTGTCCCACGAAACCAATGCTGTCCCACGAAACCAAAGCTGCCCAGACTGGCGAGGGACATGTCTCTGACCAGGCTGTTGCTGGGCGGGTCAGCTGGTTGGAGAAAACAACAGGGCCTCAACGTGACAGTCCCCACATTCTGCAGACTTGAAAGGGAAATCCTTTGGATTCTGACTGGACTCCTGGGGCTCAGCCCTGGCCTTGCCCTGAGGTTGCAAAGAGGAATCAAAATATGGAAAGGGCTGTGCTTTGCTCTGATTGGTTCTGCAGGTGATCAGAGCTGGTTTTGTTCCTTCAAGGATTCTGCAGCCTGAGCTGCTTTGTTCCTTCACTTCCCCTGACTTCCTCCTCTGACTGCTGCCACAGAAGCTGGTCCCCCTTGTCCTACCCCTCACAGGCCCTCACCTCATCCCTTGTCTTCCCCTTTCCTACTGTGACTGTCAGCTGCGGGCTTTCTTAGCTTCACAGTCACCAAGGGGTTTGTCTGGACACCACCATCCCTCTGCAAGACTCGAGTCCTGCTCCTTCCCCTCACTCTCCTGCTCTTCCCTCTCTTAGATTTCCATTGTCATATTCTGTCACAGAGAAAGCCAGCAGAGGACCAAGAGACTAGGGCTGGAATCAGGACCCAGTGGACATTTAGGTTGCTGCCCCTGCTGTGTGTGACTCTGAGCAAAGCACTGAGGCTGTGTCTGGTTGTTGGTGTTGTCATCTGTGAATGGGGCAGGTCACTCATGCCAGAAATCCATGGGTTGTGCCCGTATTGGCGTCATGGGGC
>NW_006194196.1:0-998 GCF_000334495.1 Tupaia belangeri chinensis | reverse complement strand
TGTATGAGCGTTGTAGGTGTGTGTACCCAGGGGGATTCTGCGTGTAGCTTAGGGGCTGGGGTAAATGCAAGGAGTACAGACCTCTTCCCAGCCCTGAGCTTGTGCAAACTGGGGTGGGTACCCTCTAGTTAAAAGAACTAGGGCATCTGCTCTTCTCAGTGCCCATGACCTGATATATTTAATGAGCCTCGGAAGGGACTTCAGCTTTCAGTCAGTAGCTCAAGCTCAACATTTTCTCCCAGACCAGACCCAGCATCTTGTTCATCATTGCATTATCTTCCCAGGTGCTGACAGATAAACTATGCTTGGACACAGAGTGAGTCTGGCTTTGCTCTGCCTCATATATATGGAGGTGGCTGGGGAGGCTGTCAGCCCTGGCACAGGCAGGGTCAGCCGTTCTCACGGTGACCTGGAAAGCAGCCTTTGCCTGATACTTCTTCCCCAAACGATGAGCCCAGCTCTGCGCTGCCTGTGTGGTGTTCTGATCTTTCGAACCGTCTGTGATTAAGCACGTTTTCCTCCAACCAAGCATCGCCTCTCGGCAGCCACTGATCTGTGCTCCTTTTGCTCAAGAGCGAGGTCTCAGCCTGACTGGCTGTGAGCTGCCCTGTTTGCCAGCTGTCACCATCATGTCACAGCTACTAGGGAGAAGAAAAAGGCTTCGAGGATATCAGAGTGTTTGTGTTGACCATCAGGCCTAAAGTGGCTTGTTTTGGAACACAACAATCCCTGATCTCCCCTATGTTTCTTTCTTCTGTGAGGTGCTGACAATTCTTCTAGAACTGATTTTTCATATTCCCTCCACATCTCTAGATAGTGAATTTACATAGCGTCTTCCCTTTAATATTGTTTCAAGTACTTCCCTCTTGATTTCCAGCTGCAGAAATGACACATTTAGCATTTTCACTGCCAGTCCAACCACACCCACACTTTGTATCCCCTCTGTCTGGGCAATATATTGGGTTGCTGGAAAAGTCATCACACATTTTTGCATAGAA
>NW_006194195.1:0-997 GCF_000334495.1 Tupaia belangeri chinensis | reverse complement strand
TTTTTTTTTTTTTAAATGAAAATGCTGAATTGGAAATCAAGGGTGGGGCCTGAGATGCCGAATTTTTAAGCAGGGCCTGGATGCTGTGATGCTGCTGGTCACAGACCACTCTGTATAATGAATGAAGATCTAAGTGACCAGCAAGTGTTCCGGTCATGTAAAGTTGGGTAGAGGTGGGGTGGTCACCTTGGCTAATGACCTTCCAACAGGACCATGACTCAGTTCTTTGACTCATATGCTTTGAGAAGTATCTCCTCTCTTGACAGCGTGCCTGTTGAGGGATTAAAAGTCTGAATCTCCTTGCAGCAGCGAGAGCAACTTGGTCATGAGATCTCATGTTTGCCACTTGGTGAATGTGTGCTTCTGGCTGCTCATTACACGGAGTCCCCATCCATGGCACCAGCATTAACAATCAAGTACGTGTAGAGAAGGTGCGTGTTGAGGACCTTTTACCTGTTTCGCACGTGGCAGGCCCTGGAGAAGGTAGCTGCTGTGATGCTGATGAGAATGGTGATGATGATGGTGGCTGTGTGGAGTCCTGTCACAACTCACTGAGTTCTCCTAGCAACCCAGCCATGAGGGTATTCATTGCCCAGGCCCTGGAGTGTTTAATCTCTAGATCCTAAACATACCAAGAGTGTTCTACCACCCTACTTTTGCTTGGAGCAATGGTTATTAACTGGGGCCAGGGATGTTTTTATCCCCCGGAGACATTTGGCAATATCTGAAGATCTTTTGGGTTGTCATTACTCGGGGCTGCTTTTGGCACCTTCTGGGTGGAGACCAGGGAAGTTGCTAAACACCTTGTGAGGCAAGGACAGCCTCCCACAAGAAAGAATTATGACGCTCCCATTTTTAACAAAGTTTATTTCTTCCTTGAGTGGGAGGGAGAGACAGAGAGAGATAACATCCCTAACAGGCCTACTTGTAGCCTTCAGCCAGCTCTGGCTTATAGGCAGATGTGTGGCTGGTATACTCAGGGAGGTCTCTGGACTTG
>NW_006194194.1:0-997 GCF_000334495.1 Tupaia belangeri chinensis | reverse complement strand
ACTGGTAGGTGTGTGCTTGGGAAGTGTTTTGTTTGATGCTCACAGTACTTCCTTTCTAAATTAATTGCCATCATTCACAAGTTGCTCACTCAGGCACATCCTACAACTCATACCTGGCTAGCTTTAGCTATTTCTTATCACCTGCCTGGCCGGAGCATGGATTCACGTTGGTTTTTCTCAATTTAACGACTCAGGCATGACAGGAGTAAGTGGATTCACCGGAGCGGCTGATCCTGTGGAGGTGGCAGAATAACCATGCCTCTTCTTTGTCTCTCTAGAACAAAGCTGCCACTCAAAGCATGCAACGACTCCTTCACCCAAAGGAGTTTGAAACCCTCTGCCATTGCCATCGGGCGTGAAGAAGGCAGCCATGCTAGAGAGCCCAGAGCCCCAGGGCACACTCAGGCTTCTGAGATCCCCACCACGGCTGTCACCAGTCATCTGTTGGAAGGAAGCAGAAGCTTTCTACATCTCAGCTCTACAGTCTTGTCCTTCCAGATGGTTCTTCGAATAAAGGCATGCAGCATGCTCTAATACTTTGCCAAATTCCAGGTCCTTCTCCTCCACCCCACATTTCCCAGCCTTTACACTTCGGTGAGGTCGTGTGGCTGAGTTCTAGCCAGCTGGCAGAAGCGAGCATTTCCCATGCATCATTCTCCACGTTTTCTCCTCCACCTCCTGTCCATGGGTCGAATGGAGAGGAGCAAACGTGTGTGTCCTTTACCAGGAAAAAGATCTCTGGGGAACCTTCGCTAGTACATAAAGAAACCACTCTCTCTAATCGATGAGCTCTGGGTCTGTGGTCTGGTTGGATCTGACACTGCATGACAAACTATGACTTCTCATCCCCACAACTGAGATCAACCTTCTGCTGCTAAGATCTTGGGCTTTGCTGTTGCTCATCAAGGCAAATCATACTTAATCAGCTGCCTCTGTCTCTTACCCTTCAGGACACAGTGATCCCATCGGGTCAAGATGCTGCTCCTCTGCTCTGATA
>NW_006194193.1:0-997 GCF_000334495.1 Tupaia belangeri chinensis | reverse complement strand
AGAGAGAGAGAGATAAAGGGTCTTGCAGCATCAAGGCCCTGCTGGTGGTGTTGACTCTGTCTCTTTCACTCATGGAAAAACTAAATATTTTTTACAAGATTTAATTTTAAAATAAGTAAATAAGAGAGTGAGGGAAGCTCAGAAACCCCCAAATCAAACAGGATCCCAAAAGCTCCAGAGTCCATGGAGGTTTTGTTGTCAAGTGCATCAGAGTTCATGATTGCTGTATGTTCTTGGTATTAACTTTTCATACACAGTCTCAAATAATCCCTCTCCACGTCCTGCTTCACTCCACTACTCTAAGATTCACTTAGCCTCCAGAGATACTAATATGGTAAGACACAACTCTGCCCTCAAGGAGCTCTTAGGGTAAGGCTAACTCTCTGACCTCATCTCCTTGAACTTGTTCATGTTCCATATAAACCTCACGCCTCACCCCTGCCTCCCGCACCACCATCATCGCTAGCTGGTAGTGACTGCTCGCTTCTGTATATAGAGTGGTACCTCCAGCAGAGCACTGGACAAGATACTGTAGAAAACAGAAGAAAAGAAACAAAGCCACTGGCCTTAAGGAATTCATAAGCTACTAGGGAACTCTTCAAGAAATGCTACCAGAGCAGGCCCTGCCCTGGAAAGGTTTCAGTTCACAGGCAGTGTGTGCTAGACAGACAGGGTCCCCTTCTGAAAAAGGTCGGGTCCCTCTCACTCATGTGATTATGGCATAAAACAGACAGTAGGTGCCAACAGCATGAGCAGATGAGAAAAAGAAGATACGGAGCCGTGTCCTCCTATCACTCTTAGTCCATGGGTCATGACAAAGCCCATTGTCCTGCCTGGATGGCCATGGCCATCACTAGGAGAAGCATTTTATCTTTGAATGTAGGCACAGACATTTCTACTTTCCCTGCAGTGAGCCAAAACTCTGTCTAACCAAAAATTGCCATGCAGTCCCACTGGGCCTAAGACAGAACAAGCACTCCAACTGGGAGAGCATACC
>NW_006194192.1:0-997 GCF_000334495.1 Tupaia belangeri chinensis | reverse complement strand
GCACATGCATACACACACACAGATAGAATATCTGTGTCTTTCAGAATTCCATTTGGTCTAAGGAGTTTGTGGGTGATCATGGCTTATTCTCCCTTGTGCTGTTTTTCATTCTAAACTAACAGCACCTTAAACTGCTACATTCAAAGAAGTGACATATTGGTGGACATTTTATGGACTATATGGGGCCCCAGGAGCATTTTCTCAGGAAGACAAGAGGGGGCTGGTTGCCTTCTTCAAATGAAATCAGTAAGCAGCCACTTACTCCATCTTCTTTGAGATGCATCCCTTCTCGTCAAGATTCCACGTGGAGCAGATGCAACTTAATACTCTCCCCTTATTTCTTCATTTAATTATTCATGTCAGTCTGGCTTCCACTCCTAGGCAGCTCTCCAGCTCCCAGTGGTGTTTATTAGGGGAGGCCACCCAGCTAGTCTGTGTTTCTCTGAATTCCTTTTGCACTTCATTGTCTCTTCCACTTGACTCTTTCCAGCCTTGTATTTTTCCTTAGTTGTTTCTTATAAAGAAGGCCAGACTCATCCAGACATGATACTGAGGGCCAAATCTGTGCCTTACCCAGGGAAATCTCAACCAGAATGTTGAGGCCCCTGGTCTGGTGCATTTTACTGTAAGTGCGCACTTACAATCTGAACTTTTGTTTCAGAATCTATTCAAAACAATGGTTTCTTCTTTCATACTCAGGATGAAGTTGAGAATATAGGAAATATTTTATACTTTTTAAACTACTTGCAGATTCAGCATTCTGGACAAAGATTCTTGTTTCCAGAACTTAACTGTCGAAACAAGAGTGTGGCTTCCAAGCTTTCATTTTCTCTCCCAGTCTTTCTCCTTAAGACGTGACCTTCAGTCATCAGCAACACTCGAGGCGTCCAAGTCAATAGATGTGATGTTGACTTCGACGCTGAAAGCTAATGTCACTGAGACAAGTGAAACTCGAAGTCATGTCAGAACATACTCGTGTGATTGGGGGGATAGAAGG
>NW_006194191.1:0-997 GCF_000334495.1 Tupaia belangeri chinensis | reverse complement strand
TTGATAATTTTACCAATGTACATATTTTTTGCTTGCATATAAGCAGGGATTTAAAATTTCGGTCCATAAAGAGCGAGTTTGATAAAGGCCTTTTCATATATTTGTATCCTAATGTGTTTTTATTTTTAAAAAGTGTGCTCTAGCTGATTGAACTAAATTTGATTTTGACTTGTGCTGTACAACTGTAATTCCTTCAAAAGCATGTCAGTATGCAGTATATTTAAGGTGATGTCAGCAACAATTCCTTCTTTATTTAGAGTAATGTAATCTAAAACTATCAACCTTTTCTACTTTCATGAGCTTTTGACTTTCATACCATAATGCATAAAATAACGTGTTTTATGTAGAGTTTTTGGTAAAATGTCCATCACTGGAGAGAACATTTTTATTTAAATATGATCTTTCCATTGAGAACAGTTTTTCTACCAGTGTCTATATTTGTTCCCATGTTTGGAGTCCTATGGATTACTTTGGCTTAATCAGTTATCACTTTATTTAGAAGTTAACCTAATGATCTCCTTTTGTGAACAAAGAATTGGACCCTGCAGGATGAGTCAGTTGGGAGACAAATTATCAAATGATGCCATAATCTTATTACCTTATCAGTCTTCTTCAGATGGACATGGTTAAGCAAACTTTTGGATGGTCGGTCTGAGCCAGAGTAAAGAAATAATATTGGAAGTTTGTAGATTGTCCTATAATGAAAGCGATCTGTGATGCATATCTAACAAAAAAAAAGAATGATTGGTGTCTCCGATTCAAAGGCTAACTGCTTACTTTTATGAGAATATCTTACTGATTTTCAGGAACGTTAAGTACTATCGAGGCCAAAATGAACCAAAAGACCCAGGTGACATACATGATTATCCACAAGTACACGGTGGGCAAGAACTCAGGGGACAGAAAATATGTTGAAATATTGAATAACCAAAACAGTAATACTCCTCTAGCAAGATATTCGCCCTGCACATTATATAGACACTTGTGGTTTTTCATT
>NW_006194190.1:0-996 GCF_000334495.1 Tupaia belangeri chinensis | reverse complement strand
ACAGCAGCAGGTGGCCTCGTCAGAGCAGGGCTGGGACGCGCAGGACAGCCGTCTCCTTCCTCAAGGTGCTCTTCTTTGTTGATGCAGCCTAAGGCTGAAATCGCTTTCATTTCATTTTCTCCCACGAGCAAGAGAGACAGAGTCCAAGAGCACCCCTAGGATCCTCATGCGTCAGCCGGCCACCCACGGGCATGCACACACACAGCGTGCCCAGAGTGCCTCGGTGGGACTTTCCCCTGTGGCTCAGTTGCTTTACCGCTGCCACCTCCCGGCTCTGCAGTTTCTTTTCCAACAACCACATCACTGTGGACTGACCCAAGAACAGACCACAAAGACCACGATCTCAGCCCCGCCCTGGGCTGCTGCTGGCACGCGGGCCCTGCAGCTCAGAGTCACCAGAACGCAGCCCTCCTGGGGACCATGCCTGCCCATCCACCGGTCGTCCCCTCTGGTCCCTGGGGAACCACCCTGAGACATTTTCATGCTGTTGAACCTTTTAAATCGGTGGTCATAGACCTCATCCCACAGCCTGGAACACGTCCGAGAGCGAAAGGAAGCACTGTCGTTAGATGCCGGTGGATGGAAGCTGGGAACGTCTTTGAAGGGCTGGAAGTGTGGTCTCCTCCTGAATCGTGAGGAAGCTGTTTGAGCGGGAAATAGGCTCAGTACGTCCTAGCAAGTTCTTATCCCATCCCAGAGGCCAGGCCAGCAGGCTGCCTGGAGTGGCCTCATGCCTCCGCTGGCCACTCAGCGTGCACGCACATGCCCGGCATGCTTAGGGAAGGCCGTCTGCTGGTGCTCAGAACCAAATGCCTGCCGGGTCACAGGTGGAAGGCCATGTGTGGACCGGGCTACGCGGGTCTGAGCCTGGGAGAGTAAGCCCTCAGCCAGGAGAGGTCAGCTGTGAGCAGCCAGTTGTGACTTAGCTGGAAGTGGTTTCTGTCTATGAAAGAAAGAGGGAGAGCAAGAGAGAAGGGGGAGGCTGAGGGAGAGAGA
>NW_006194189.1:0-996 GCF_000334495.1 Tupaia belangeri chinensis | reverse complement strand
CAGTGTTCCATCATTCATTGCTGGTTTCCTTTAATCCTAACTGCAGTGCCAAGAATAGTCTCTTCATTAAATCGCCCTCTGTTACCCACATGGGTTAATATATAAACCATTAACATATTAGGCCTGGCACACAATAAAAATATGTAAATACTGGTCACTATTATTACTGTTGTTTTGTTATTGATAAATCTACACTGTACCAAAAGCATTCATTGATACCCACTAGTAACTTTTTAAAAGCCTACTTACAAGGTTAAGTAGAATAAAAGAGAATATTATTAAATGCAATAGACAATTTTCAGTTCTTACCTTACTTGGCCCTTTCAGGAATTCAATTCCCTGATCACATTCTCTCTGGAAATTCTGTCTGCTCTTGGCTTTCTTGAAACTATATTTATCTGATCGTTCTCCTACTTTTTTCTCTTATAGGCTCCTTTCCTTCTGCTCCCTCCCTAAATATTGGCATTTCCAAGATTCTATTTTGTTTCCTTTTCCTTTTAAACATTCTCCCTGGACCGTTTAATCACAGATCTCTACTTATAATTCAGGCCTGTTCCCTGAATTTTGGATGCAGACACATCGACAGCAGAATGACCCACAGATACCTGACACTTGGTCTTTCCAAAGAGCTCATCATATTTTCCTCCAAGCTTGCTCTTCATCTTATGTTCCAGATTTCAGTAAGACCCCACCATCTACCTGGAGACCCAAACTGGAACTAAGAAATCTCTTTGGATCCCTTTTCTCACACACTCCTTATATCCACTTCCCAAATGTCTCTCAATTCTCTCTTCTCTCCATCTCATCTACCATACCATGTCTGCATCATTTGAACAGACTACTGGCTAGTCTCACAATGTAGCTCTTGGATTCTACAAAGCCATTTTCAAGGTCATAACTTTACTTTATCTAATAATTAGATGATTTCTGCTTAGAATATTTCAATACATTACTATCCTAAGGATAGAGTCTGAAATTTAATGTGTTCTTCTTTTT
>NW_006194188.1:0-996 GCF_000334495.1 Tupaia belangeri chinensis | reverse complement strand
ATAAATAGAAAGATACTTCTAATTGATTTGTAATTGGAAAATTCTTTAGAATAAGAGGTTATTACTACTATTTGGTGATATGCAAGAAATAAACCCTGTTATGGTCAGGAAGGTATGTCTGAAGTACCCTTTATTTGATTGAAACCGAGGTTAACTATCTAGAGTAGATGCATGTTTGGAAAATAAAGGGTACTCCGTGAGTGCTCATTGAATGAATGAATAAATATGTTCTAATATATTCCAACACTCTGCAAATGTTAGTGCTTGAGCTGTAACACTGATCACACACATCTATGTGTTCACTTTTGTTTTTTCTTCCTGTTCCAGTTCTGTCATATTCATACCATACCACCAAGTGGACGTCCAGTTGTTCAGTCAAGGCAAACATTAATTGCAAGTGACCTTTCTCCTCACGTTGTCTCCTACCCATTTCCCACGTTAACATAGTAGGAAAATGTTTAAATTGCAGTCATTGTGAGACGACAGCTGGGTTCTTCAGCCAGATAAAGCTTCGATAAGCTCACTTCAAGGATAGTGTGTAAAAATGGACCACCTAACTCCAAATCTCTTAGGGTCCTGCTAAAAACAGATTCCTGGGTTTTATCTCTTAGGTGTTTGAAACCAGAGTTGAGTTAAAATATCAACTGCAATATCAGGAAAATGGCTTAAATTCTCTGATTGTGATTAGTAACTAATCTGTCAAGTTAGTAACTCATAATAAGAGCTTTGGAAGTATTTTATCTGGGTTTGAATCTCAGCTCAATTATTTGCCAGTTGTGTAAACCTTGGGACAATTACTTATCTGTAAAGTGGCATGAGTAATAATATCTACCTTAGAAGTTTGATACAAGGGTAAGATAAATAAATGCAGTCAAACACTTAAGCATGGTGTCAGCATGTAGGATGTCATGCCTAAGATTAACCATGTAACTTAGTCAAGGTTGACACTGTTAATAGATAGGTTGGCCAAGATATGATAATATATGTGAGATATGG
>NW_006194187.1:0-996 GCF_000334495.1 Tupaia belangeri chinensis | reverse complement strand
TTTGGATGCTATATTGATACCTTTTTGTGCATACATATTACCTCAAAATAGTAGTTTCTAAGGATAGGAATTTGGGTGCAGTGTAGCTTGATGCCTCTGGTTCAAGGTCTCTTGGATGGTTGTAGTAGTTTGTTGGCTGAGGCTGTGTTCTCATCTGAAGACTCACATGGGGGATATTTGCTTCCAACTCTCTCACCTGGTTGTTGGCAGGCCTAGGTCCCTCTCCCACAGAGCTGCCTCATGACATAGCAAAGAGAGACAAGAACGAGAAGCAGCATGCCCAAGACAGAAGCCACGGTCTTTGTATAATCACATCGCAAAAGTGACATTCCTTCACTTCTGCTGTATCCTGTTCATCAGAAACAAATCAGTAAGTCCACCCCATTCTGAGAGAGTGGAAATTACACTCAGGATAAACACAGGTGGTGGGGATCATTGAGGAATATCTTGGGGACCATCTTGGGCAGAATTTCAGTATTGGTTATGTGTGTATTTTCATCTATTCTCTGTGGGCCCTGTGACCCCTGGAAAGAAGCTAGAGTTTGAATGTAGCTGGAAACTATGGGACTCGGGTAGGAAATGCTAGCTTTCTAAGAGAGAGCTTTGCTTCCTGGCCATGAACACAAATTGACCTTATATAACCTCTTTCATTCCAATGCCATTAGCCCTCCAGGTACTGGACATTCCTCCCAGAGAACAGCAAGTGACTGGCTGTGACTTCTGGGCCTTCCCCAGACAGTGCCCATTCCTTTCTGCTCACTGTGCCCATGTCTTCATCAGCACACTTATGCTGGACACGTGGACTCCCTAAGGGTGGGGAATGTGTCATTGTTGCTAAATCTTTTACTTCCCACTCAGCACAACCCTGAAGCCAGGGACTGGTTTAAACAAGAGCAAGCTAATTCTCTAGGAAAGCATGCTTGATTTTTGGCCCAAGCTAAGGAGGGTCAGATGGATAACTGAGTGGTTTACACACTTTGTTGGTTCTGTAAGACA
>NW_006194186.1:0-996 GCF_000334495.1 Tupaia belangeri chinensis | reverse complement strand
CTGGTCCCAAGAAAATAATTCTTAAAAAAAATTAAAAATCAAAATAAAACCCAATCTCTAAGTGTGGGTAGAGAGAGAATTGGAAGGACTCACTTCTCATGGGACTGGTTCTGTCGTTGGTGAGTTACTTACCCCTTCAGGGAACACCATTCATTACTGCTGCCCTCATCGCTGACCGTGAAAAGCCACCGTCAGTCCACTTTCAGGACCCTGACCTTGCCTTAGCCCAGAGCTCTTCCTTTATTAGCAGCAAAACTGAGATGACGCTGGAATATTTGAAGACCCCATTAAAGTCAACAAAATAGCACAATACAGCTTGTTTCCTCGGGTCATAAGCCGCAGAGAAGTCCACTATTTCATGATTTAGAGTTTTACCTGAGACCTGGTTTAGAGTTCTGACTGAAGATCCATTTATCCCCTCCGTTAGTTCAATAAGCCTGTCCCCTCATGAAAGTTAAAATCCACTCACTATATGACTTCTTATTTCACACTCTAAGAGTAAACAACTTAACAGTCAAGTCAACAGTATATAAGAAATGTGCATTCCTTATGGACGTTTTTCTCTAGAATTCTATTAAAGGGATTAAAGTATTAGGTAGGCTACTTAACTAGAAGACCCAAAAGTTGCCTGAAATGAGAGTGCAGGACATACATGGGAGACAAGCTTACAGAGGCTGGCGATGGGCGACTCTGAAGCCATTATAAACCCTCTTAAAGAGGACTTTGCTTCATAGCCATTAAAGGAAACAGACAAGGGATTAAGCAAGGAAGTGACATGATCAAATTCACTTTAAAAAAATAATAATTTGGGATAGAAGGTTGAAAATGGATTGGGGAAAGGAAAACAGGAAGCTGTTGCAATAATCGAAAGAGAGAAAACACATCTTGTCCGGCTGTATATTTCCTGCACAGGCGTAAGACCCAGTAAGTGACTAATGGATGTTTGAATGAATGCCTCACTAGACATCACTCTGAGGATTTCTTTTTTTTTTTTTT
>NW_006194185.1:0-995 GCF_000334495.1 Tupaia belangeri chinensis | reverse complement strand
CAAGTTTTAGTCTGGGAATACAGAGCATCTTGCCAATTGCAAGATTCTGTTAGCTTGGGCATGGTGGCTCATGCTCCTATGATGTGCCCCACAGGCTGGGCCACGTGAGAGGCCCAGGTCTCGTTCCAGGTCCAATCTAAAGGCCAGGTGCAGGGGTGCCTCTGTAATTCTAGTGACTTAGGGAGGTTAAGGCAGGAGGACTCTGAGCTTAAGGCAGGCCTAAGCAATGTAGGGAGACCCTGTCTAAAAAGGAGTTGGGTATGGTGGTGCCTACATGCAGTTCTAGTTAGAAGACTAAGGCAGGAGGATCTTTTGAAAAAGATTCTGTCTTTAAAAAAAGATTTTATTAGCCAAAGGGGGAAGAGATTCTGTCCATGTAGGGCACGGGGAGTAGCCCTGGCATGTGGTTTGGTTGGCTCCTGCTATGTACCTCTGTCTGTTAATGCTTTGGATGTCATACAGTTCAGGGGAGAGCGGGGGCCAACCTGAGCTGCTCATGAGAGCCAACGGTGTGCCTCTCTTTCAACTGTACGTTCAGGGACTTCACGCTGGTAGTTTGCAACTGGCATGGTGCGATGATTTACATCTGGGAAACTGGCAAACACTACATATGACAGCTTTGAAAGTTTTTCAGAGAGCAGTAGTGGCACACCGTAGTTCTTATCCAGAGCCAAGTTCTAGGCTGGAACTCAAACTCCACGGAATGTGGTCAAGGGTATTATATTTAGGTCCTTGGATGGTTTGGGGCCAGTTAAAGCCTACTTTCTAAAAACCTACCTAATGTATGATGCTAATGTTGTCCTCACAGCTTGGCTCTCAAGAGAAAACCTCCTTTGTGCTCTGTGGTCATCCCCTGCCCCAGTGCTGGGTCAGTCCCCTGACAAATTGCAGACTTGATAGCCAAGGGGAACGTAGTCAGGGTGTGGAGGCTTCAGGGCCAATCCTTTATCACCACTAGAAAGATATCTCTGTTCTCTTGAGGGCTGCCCAGTGGC
>NW_006194184.1:0-995 GCF_000334495.1 Tupaia belangeri chinensis | reverse complement strand
CCTCTGGCAACCCATGTACCCTCTGGCAAATTAAAAAACAAAAACCATATGTTTAGTTATTTTAGCAATTTTAATTTTTATTTAACTTGGGGGAAACCAATATTCTACCTCAAAATTACCCTTGCCTCTATCTGACACTTGCTTGGTAACTGTAGGGCCATCCTAGAGACATGAAATCCAAACTTGGGGAGACAGGCCAAGGGCGTGAGGAAATCCAGCTCCTGAGGGCAAAGTCTGCACATCCATCTTGCCAGGTGGGTACTGGGGGAAGCAAACAGTAGAGCACAGAGAGAGAACAAAAGGGGAACTAAGTGTGGACCATTAACCCCACAGAAGCCAGGAGTCCTGGCTGGCACCTATTTTCTAAGCAGAGTTTACTCACAGGATCTTCACAGGTGCCTGGGGACAATCTCGTTCATCGTGCTGTAGATGGGGATTCCAGGCTGGGGTAGAGTCAGCGGGACATTGGGAGATTTAGGACTGGAGGATGTCCAAGAAGCCTGGTGCTCTGCGGGCCGAGGTTTCATGCTGTTCATTCCCAGAGAAGCTCACGCACGGTCTCCTCATTGCTGTCACCCGGAGCCATTTCCAGGCACTTGGAAAACCACTTCCACAATCACTTTCCACCGACCACTTTCCCAGACTGATTACCAAGACTAGAATCGCCAACGCTCCCACCTTCCATGGCCTCCGGCCTCCTCTCTTTCGTTGGTCTAGTCTATGGCGGGAGAAAGGCTCGCAATACTGCTTCGCGCAAGAGGACCGCCTCATTGTGCACTTTCTCAGCCATGTTTGGGTCCAGGGCAGTGAAACCCTCTTCCTAGTCCTGCTTCTGTCTTCGCTGCCGGTGGAGGGTTCGCTGTCTCCCTCCAGGCCCCTGTGAGGTCCAGGAACAGATGGTCAAAGTCCGTCTCTGTGACCAAGGAGACCACGGGTTTTGGCTAGCGTCCTTTTCATTTTCTTCCATTTATTTATTTATTTTTACGTTTTCCCAC
>NW_006194183.1:0-995 GCF_000334495.1 Tupaia belangeri chinensis | reverse complement strand
CGGCCTCCTGGCACTGGAGGTGGGAGCGCTGGGGCTCCCTCGCAGACTCCAGCGGTCTGCCTGGCTGGCTGTCCGCCCTCCCGCTGTCGGGCTGCAGGGTCTCAGGCCTGCAAAGCTCCATGCACCCCAGGGTGAGTGGGGACTGCTCGATCCACCTCCAGAACCAGCAGGGAGTGGGAGCCCTGGTGGGGACAGGGGCAGAGGACAGGGAATCCGATTCCCGAAGCCGGCGCTGCATCAAAAATTGATCAGCACTGACGCCGCCGGGAGAAGAGCCAGTCCCCAAGAACACGATGATATTTTTCCTTTCAGATCATTAATTGCACCAATCAAGGGAAGTCCATGTGCATTAGGCTATATTTTTAAATCCCTGTCCAAGTGACAGCCGCACACAGCAGCCATCACATGGGCAGGACACGGGAGTGAGGATACACGCGTGGCCCCAGGGCCGAGGGAGTCGCGGGGAGCGGCAGGTTCCCTGGGCCTGCTTCACCCCAAGCCCCATGGAACGAGGGCAGATCAAAGGGAGGTTTGGGGCTTAAGAACATGCAAGGCCCGATTCCCCTGCCCCACCCACGCTGACCCTGGAAGGCGCCGCCTCGCTCTCCGGCTCACGCTGAGCTAAACGCCCTCCTCTCCTCGGCCTATCCCTGCTGGGGCAGAGAGCTGGGCCCAGAGGCCCCCATCAGCTGGGTCTCCGTGATGGCAGGTGTGAATCCCCGGGGGGACGGGGGCGTGGTGGGTGGCACTGAGGAGGCAGACACGTCCCCAGACGCCAGGCCCTCATTCACTATGGCGGAGCCTCCCACGGGCGAGGCCGAGACGGTGCCCGTCAGAAAGCCTGTCTCGGTGGCTTCATTCGGGCCCGCAGCGTCTGTCCCCCACGTCACAGCTGTCAGCAGCATCCCGAGAGTACACGACACGGTCCGGGCTGACAGATGGGCCACGTGGCCCGCACTCGGCAGGAAGGCGTGCCGGCGTGCCGGAAGCCCCCT
>NW_006194182.1:0-995 GCF_000334495.1 Tupaia belangeri chinensis | reverse complement strand
TGGGAGTCCGGCAACATAACCATTACGCCAACTCTGGTCCTGAGCGAACTTGATTTGAGTTCGATAACAATTCCAATTCCACTTGGGCATCTTCACCTGACTCTTTCACAGACACACAACATAACACATTGGTATTCATCTCCCCTCCTAAACCTCTAGAATGCTCCAAACTCATGTGATGTAGCAAATGCCACATCCAAAAACATCTTAAAAATTCAGACCCGGTTTTGGATTCTAACCCCAAATAGTTGAACCTTTTGCTCTTTATGTCACCTAGTTGGAGTCATATCACACACAGATAACTACAATGATTTACTCATGGGTTTCTCAGCCTGCTCTCATCCCTTTCTTCCATTGCTCAAGCATTATTACAGTTTTACCATTAAAAGCAAGCAAAAAACAAAACTTCAAGGACTTCTTTATTGGTTACAAGATTTTAACTTCTTAATATGAAAGCAGAAGGCCTCCAAAATATACTTTCCTTTATCAGGATCGTTATTTATTGCTATTCTATTTGAAATCTATTCTTTTATTCAAGGGTCAACTTAAATATCAGCTTTCAGTTATGTTTTATAACTCCATACACATACCCCAAAGGCAGAATTACCTGCTGTCTCCAAGCTACTAGTTGGCATATCCTTAGTGGGGACTATTAGCTGCTAATTTCAAAAGATAATATCCTTTGAGGGCACCCTGTGCTCTTTAGGGAACATGGCATGGTATCTCAAGGCCAATAATAGATGTTTGTTGTCAGTTTGGGTGTGTCATGTTCAAGCGCTGTGCCTGAGACTTGCTCTCCACCTGCTCACTCTGACTTCTTTAGGGTTCATGTGTGCAATACAAACTACCCAGTAGCATAAATGAAGTAATATTATTTTAACAACATCTAATCTAAATCTAATCAAACCACTGGACTTAAATGCCAATTTGTAGCAAATTCAGGAGATTGAAGACCCAATTAAATAATGCCACTAGGAGAAAAAATAAAATCCAAA
>NW_006194181.1:0-995 GCF_000334495.1 Tupaia belangeri chinensis | reverse complement strand
ATGCTTTGAGGACAAATTTAGGAGACTTGGAGCTGAGGAAATCAATATAAGGAACTAAAGAATAGAGAAGGCACTTACAGAGTGCCTGCTATACACAAGATTGGATACATAAAGAGGTGATCCTGACTCATTTATGTTTGAACAGTCATCTTCCATCGTATGTAGCCTAACAGTGTTAATCAAGGCCCAGAAGTCATTGCATGGCTTGTTTGAATGTTCAACTAGTCAGAGATAAGACTCAGCAGAAGGTTCTAGCACTCTCAGGGACCAGCCACAGCAAATGTCCCTTTCCTATGTCCAGAGGGCTAAAGAGAGGACAGTGTCACCAAACCCAGTAGGCGACGGTGCGGTGGAGGAGGGAACCACTGCCAAGAAAAGTCCCAGGGCAAAGCTGCCAGGTCTCCTGCCAGTGCCTCCACCATGGATCAAGCTGGAAAACAGCCGGACGGGGCTTGAGTGACTCACGTGCAGAGTCAGGCCCACGGTGCAACCTTGGATCTGGGGGAGGACCGTGAGTGGACCCGTCTGAACTCCAAGATTAGCCACAGACTCTGCATCCAAAGTAAACCGGGGCGTCGTGGCCCAATTATTTCCGATTTCTCTCCTAAGAGTTATCAAAGTATTGTATGAGAATTCTCACAATCAGCTACTACAGTAGGAGCTGGTTATTATGATCACTTTTGAGCAGAGGCTAGGTGAAGCAGCAGACGGGGTAAGGGGCAGACACTAGATCCAGCGGACGGTCAGGTGTTGGGTCAGGACTAAGACAGATAGCCCAGCGTTCAGGTGGGTTGTCTTGGTAGAGATGAGTGGTAAAAGTGAAAATGGTGCCTCCCCATGGGCCAAGCCAGGGCCAGCTACTTTAGGCTCCTGGATTCCTGCATGGGGGCAGAGGCCGATCCCAAGAGGCAGCTAACGACGCCCATAGTCTTTTTACAACTGATCAAATTCCAGCCTTTTCTTTTTGTTTCTTCTGTGTTAAAAAGAACCAGAAA
>NW_006194180.1:0-994 GCF_000334495.1 Tupaia belangeri chinensis | reverse complement strand
ATAAATGTAAATTAATTTAAAAAATAAGAAATAAAAAGGATTAAAAATAGCAAGTGGAAATGGCCACTTTAGAGCTACTTTCCTATTTATGTTCCACTTGGAGTAAGAGCTAATATTTTACTAATTTTCTGTTCCATCTAGCCCATGAAATAAATGTTCTGATAAGAAAATATTTTAAAGGAATCATAAGGTGCAAAAGAGTTCTTTCTGGCTATTAATAATTCCCCCTACGTATTTCTCTTTTGTAAGGAGAGCTCCCAAACCAGGTGTCGTTGACGTGCTGTGCTCTTGAGCACGTCCATGATCTGGCCCCCTGGCTGACACGCTGGCGTCTGTAGCTCTTTATCCCACAGGGCAGCGAGCTACACGCATCCTCAACCCGAAGTGTCCCTGTCTCCTTTGGTAGGCTGATGCAGTGGTCACGGTTGCCCAGGGAAGCTTTGTAGCTGTAGCTCCCACCCATGGACGAGAACTCCATTCCTGCAAACACAGCCCTTCTCCACTGTGCCCTGGACCCTCTTGGGACAACAGAGCTTTCAGGAAGGGCAACTCCAGGAGCAGAGAGACTAAAATCCCCCATGATCTTCTATGAAAGGGATCATGAACGCACACATGGTCACTCCAAATAATGTGCAGTCTTTACAGATGCAGATCGAGAGGGGTAAATCTGCATGAAGATAGCAGCAAGGGCAGGGGGAAGAACACAGCTCACGGGTTAGCCACAGCCATGGACACAATGCAGTCGGCACGTCAGTCCTCACAGGTCTGTGAGGTAGGAATGTAAAACTAGCTCATGGATTGTCATCATGGTTAGTTGATTGTCAATCCTACACTCAGGTGGTCAGAAAAGCACACAGTCAATTCTAAGGTAACAACCTCTAGGTAGGTCACCATCCCTCCCCATGCTGAATTACGGCCCTACGTCAGAATTCCACCATTCATTCCAAAACCTTCAGGATGTTTTCTGAAGTGGGGGAAGCATGACCAAACACCA
>NW_006194179.1:0-994 GCF_000334495.1 Tupaia belangeri chinensis | reverse complement strand
ACTCTTGTATGGCTCATGTGCCTCAGTTTTGCTCAGATGTGATTACACAACTACTTAGTCGATTGTAGAAGCTCTAATAATCAAGCCTCGCACACTTTTCTATAAGCTGAAGCCACTGTTGCTAAGGGAGAACCCCACCATTCTTTCCTATGTCAGGGGAAATTCAAATAATGAAGGCTGTCTCTGCCCAGCTATCACACAGGGGTCTTTGGGTGGCGTAACTCGCCCATTCCCAACCCCAATCCACAGGGCTATGCAATAGTGGGTACATTGTCTTAAAATACTTCAGAAATAGTGGTGACAGATGGATATGAGGGATTTTTGTGTCAGTGCCAGTATCATTCTTTGACTGAGTACTATTTTGCCAAAAACAGGTATCAAGATGTTATCTAAGCCCATTGTAATCATTATCTCTCATTCAATTAAATATTCATTATATACATATATTTTTAAAGTGATAGGCACTTTTATTTTCTCAGTCTTACCATGAAATTATTATTAGTAATATTTTTAGTTTGTCCCTCCAGATCTGCTTTCCACCATTCTCCATCCCTCAGGAGGCTGATATCTATGGACTGGGCTCTTATGTCTTTTGACTTCCAGTTGAGTTTAGCGAAACAGAGACTCTGGAAGGAGATTAGAGAGTGAAAAAGAAGAGAAGTTGGAGTGTTTATTACTCTGACTCCTTCTTATCGGGTTTTATTTATTTATTTATTTTTCTCTCCCATTGGCTTAAGGGTAGTAAAATGTCATTAGGTCACTAATCCCATGGCTTTTATATCTCTTGTTGATTTTCCGATTTTCCTTAGCCCTCCTGTACCCTTGTAGATAATCTCTTCCTGAAACTCTCTTTATCCGTCTGTTTCCTGCTGTCATATGTCTGATAGACCAGTCTAAGGTCTGGATGATAGATAGTCAGTGGTAACACTGGTACTCAAACCTGTCTGATTACAAACCTGTGAGTTTGTTCATAAGGCATGCCTTTTGACTCTTC
>NW_006194178.1:0-994 GCF_000334495.1 Tupaia belangeri chinensis | reverse complement strand
TTTTTTTTTTTTTTTTGGAAGGGTTTGGAAGTCTTCATACCTATTCAATATCTATCTTCTTTAATAGATTACCAGCACCCAGAGGAAAAGGTGGGTTTCCTGTTTCCCCATTGCTAGTGTTTTTTATAGAAGTGTTATTCAAAAAATATGTGTTGAATGAATGAATATGTGAAATAATGTATGCAGAAGCTTCTCACAATTCTGGCATTTCACATTTTTTCCTCTGAATGAAATAATCAAATACATTTTATCTGTCTTCTTTACCAAATAAGCTCTTATTTCTAATATGATATACATATCAAGTATTTCTGGTGCTCACTGAATAGAAATAGTCATTTTCTCCTTTTTGCTTCCATAATACATTGTTTTTACAGTGATAAGAATTATATCAAATAGCAGTGCATTGATTTGCTTCCCTTTTGAACTAAACATTCTCAAAAATAAAAATATACATTGTTTTTATTTGTAAGGTCAGCACATGTGATACTTCCTAGCACACAGGTGATAATCCAATTTCTATGTTTGTTGAATGGCTGGCTGGTTTCCTGTGTTATTGAATATATTCAGTAACTCTGAGGTATTACAGCTACTGTGTTTTAATGGTAACATTCTGTAGCTTTCTTCAAGGAAGATGAAATGGAAAAATATAGTGGTATCAAATACTCTGTGACTGTTCATGAAGTAAACAGATTTTCAGTCCTTTGTTAAGATTTTTCCTTAATATTGTAGACAAAATTACAGTATAATCGAAAGGTGACCACTACCCTGGGATATTAAAAAACAGAGTCTCTGCCTTCCCTAAAAAGAGGGAAATTATCTTTCTTCTTCATCTATACATTGATGTGAAATAGTCCATATAGAGACCTCAGGATACTGTAGATAGATACTTGGTTTAATGACCCTTAATTTATATCTTTGAATATTTGTAGTTTTCCCATCCTACCATGAATTACATACATGGCTTGTTGCCCTACTACATACATGCTTACACACA
>NW_006194177.1:0-994 GCF_000334495.1 Tupaia belangeri chinensis | reverse complement strand
ATGCCCAATCTACAGGAGGGTAGCTTTTTCTCTTCAGTTACATTTTCTTAGGCTCCTTGCTGTCTTAACGTGGTTCTGGCTTCCCTTCATCAAAGACACCTTTCAGGAAGCTGATTTAGGAATAAGGTAGCAATGTCGTATTATTATGTCTGTTTTTTTTTTTTTTTTTCCAACTCAAATCGATTGCCCTAGCCAAAAGATTATTATGTTGTGAAGGATTTTAAGGTTTATGATTCATAAATTATGTCCACTAATGTGGTAGGCTTGAAACATATGTATTACATATTTTCCACCCATACTCTAGGTTTGGAAGGCAGAAGGTGCCTTGACTGACTAGTAGGATATTAGTTTATTAGTCCTAAGTCCCGTAACAGTAGAGTCAGTCCCAACTCTATTTGCCTTTTCCTTATTTTTTCCAGCACTATCACAACTGCATTTTAGGATAATGTGCAAGTTTTGACCTCAAGCGTTATTTCTCATTGCCCAGTCAGATATGATGCTGTTTGATGTCTTCTCATTCTTATCATCTATTCTACGCAGTAGACATTTCTAACAAGTCAGTCGTTTTTCTGACTCAGCATGATAAGAACAAGATTCGTTGGTCTGCCTGTCTGGTTTTCTTTTGAGATAATCAGGTTGTTCGCTCCCTGAAGGGAGTCTCCCCAGTCTCCCCAGCTGAGAAGCTGTCAGTTGTCACTCTTGAGTCCATCATCAAACAGCCTTGTCTTGCACATGTTGTAAACTGTAATGTGATCCTAGACTTCTCTATTGTAGAGGCTCTGCTGACAGGTGAGAAAGGTTTGTGTGGCTAGCTGCAATCCTCCTTTGATAAAATTCTCTTTAGAGAGTTAAGCTAAGGTCTCTAATTACACTCAGCTTGGGCCATTTTTGCAGGGTCAGGTTTTTTTTTTTCTTTTTTTTTTCTTCCCTTAAGAAAAAGTGACAAAGCACAGAAAGCTGAGTTGAGATCTTTTTTTTTTTTTTTTTTGGGGGG
>NW_006194176.1:0-994 GCF_000334495.1 Tupaia belangeri chinensis | reverse complement strand
ACCTTTCTGGATTCTAGGAGAACATTGTAATGGACGCCATTCTCTCACCCCTTACGCATTAAGAAGGGTTTCTCTGTATTTTATTTTAATGTAGTGCATGGAGAAATTCACTCTTCTATCAGATTAGTGTTGAAATGAGTTTCACAGTAGGTCTTGGAGTTAGGGATAAAGATTTAAGTGCATTTGAATTTTAAATCAGCAAACCTAACATTGTCACTTCCCCAAAGTGCTCTGTTCTCTGCTGGCTCCTTCAAGTTTACTGGGTTACTATGGGATACTGTTCGGTATCTCAGAGAATCCTGGTCGAGCTCCTTTTTCTTAGCTGTGATCTAATTGATATTCTGATATTTCCTCTAGATCAAGAGGAATGGTGTTTGGACCAGCCAATTTAGGGGAAGAGGCAATTAGAAACTTCATTGCAAAACATCGTTGCAACTCCTGCTGCCGGAAACTCAAACTCCTGGGTATGCCACAAACAATTCTAGTTTCTCTCTAAGTAAATCTCTCATAGAACGACATTCATTGTAACCTGGGATGGACTAGAAAATCTTAATCACATTTTTATCTCATTCACATTCGCAGAGGCTGACTTTCTGACTGCAAAATTTTTAAGTCTGTAAAGGGATTAAAGGGACAGGAATTTACTTTAGATTCTGCCAAAATGTGATAAAACATGGGGCCCAGTACTTGTCGCAGTCACTCCAAGGGCAAGTTCCACTGACTTAAATGGAGTGCAATCACACTGAGGTGGGTCTCGGCCCTCCTTTCTGGGTCCTGCCTGCTCCCAGCCATGACTGCATGGTGGTGTTCTTGGCATTTCATTTCAGCATTTCCGTTTCATTCTACTTGGGAAGTGGGGTACTGGGGGGACCCAGTGGCTGTCAAAGTAGTGCTTTTCACTTATTAAAAACCTGCCACTTTACACACATTCCAGTATTTAAAAAAATCTGATTTGATAGTATGGCCTACTTTTTCTGAAATCACTAGTCACCAC
>NW_006194175.1:0-994 GCF_000334495.1 Tupaia belangeri chinensis | reverse complement strand
AGTATGTTACAAAAGACATTAAAGAATAATCTGGAAAATTTTTAATTGGCTCATTCAATATGTATTTATGAAATGTAACTTTAAAAAGAATTTGAAGCTCTAAACCCTTTTATAGTCAGTTTAAAGAGATTAAAATATTCATAAAATCATTAAATAAGTCAGCACAGTTTTTTCTGTCATATAATTTCTCACAGGGGCCTCCATAATCATCATTCTAGTTATCTGGTTGTCCATCAGTGCTGTGTGGCTTTTTGAGTAGGATCATTTTCTGATTTGACAACATTCCCACATTCTTAAGATATTTATGAGACAGAACTCTCACTCGTCCCAGTAAGTGCCATCTTTTCTTGGTACTGGCTTGATATCATGCTTCTTACCTCTTGGAATTAGCTGTACCCTGCTCCACACAGCATACACAGTCCAAAGCTCTACCTAACTGACATCACCATTAAGTCAATGTGTTTACTACATCTCCATCAAACTTCAGAGCACCTAACGAGAGTTTGTGCTACTGAACTGCGAAGAGCCACAATTGCTAACATTTTTGAATAGTGATTATATGCATTTAACATGTTATCATTATTTAAATTCCTCACAACACCCTATAATTAGGTAGGAAGTTATGTAACCTTTCTTTTTCTCAGTTCCTTCCATTTTATAAAGGATTACACAGTAATAAGTGGTAGAGGCAGGATTAGAATCCAGATGGCCTTACCTCCAGGGCCTGTACTCTTACCCACTTTGCTATAATTACCTTCTCATGGTCCTTGACTGTCAAGATATTCAGACTAGAGGTAAATACACCATTATAATATAATATATTGTGATATTCTGATTATATCTGCCTATTAATTGTTTACATCACTTATAATTAATTACTAACACAATTTAGTTTATATGTACCACCTTGCTAGTTATTCTGTTTGTTCTATATGTTATTTGTTTCTTTTTTCCATTTTCTTTCTTTTTTTTCCTTTTTCTTTTTTGGAGAGGT
>NW_006194174.1:0-994 GCF_000334495.1 Tupaia belangeri chinensis | reverse complement strand
ATAAATAAAGTTAAATTAAAATAATAAAAAATAATTCAAAAAAATGTTAAACGGTATTGTTTAGGGAATAATGATAATAATGTCACCTGTCAGTGGCGATGTAACATGTTTGATCGGCATTTGGTTGAATCCATGGCTGTGGAGGCCACCGATATGGAGGGCAGGAGTGGAATTACTGGGTCACGTGGTAACCCTCCGTTTAAGTTTTTGAGAAAGCACCAAACTCTCTTCTCAAGCAATTGTATCATTGTACATTCTCACTAGCCACATAGGAGGAGGACAGGCCTTCCAGGCCCTCATCAGCACGTACTGATGTACGAGTTTCTATGATAGTCGTCCTGGTAGGCGACACCTTGCTGTGGGTTTTGTCTTCCCTGGTGATAAATGACATTGAACGTCTTCATGTGCTCGTTGGTCATGTGTGTATCTTCTTTAGAGAAATGTTTATTCAAATCCTTCACCTTTTACTGTTAAATTGTAAGAGTTCTTTAACATCCAGGTTACAAATCTCTCATCAGAGATCAGATTTGGAAGAGGACTTTTAATGCAACTCAAGATTAGGAAGGGGAATGGGCGTGCTCTTAACATAAAAATGCTAACCTTTCACCAGTTAGGGGGAAGGATGGAATTTGTATATAGAGTTAATTAAAGCTGTTAGTAGGACTCTAACCCTTGAGTGAAAGATAGCTTTAATCTTTTATTTTTTAGATAATTTGTGAACTAAATTAAAAAGTAGATAAATAAGAGAAAGAAAAAAGAGAAATGCAAGTGTGACCCAGAGAGGAGGTCTACTCTAAGCTCCGCCCTCTGTCCACCCTCTGCTGTGCTCAGGAATCACAGTTCTCCTTTCTATGCAGGAGCAGAACTGGGCAGGTGCAGGAGGGAAGAGGAGCCCAAGACTAAGAGGGTGCTGAGAGAATATCAGGAATCATGAAAAGTAGAAGGAGGTTATGGGAGAGAAGAGTATGTCCGCTGCAGACAGGTCAGGGACCTG
>NW_006194173.1:0-994 GCF_000334495.1 Tupaia belangeri chinensis | reverse complement strand
AAAAAATAAAAATAAATTGAAGTTGGTCTTAATAGCATAGGAAAGAATAATCCCATTGAATAATTCCAGTATTGCACTCCCAGGGCTCAGACAGTGGTTGTTTACATATGCTTATATAAGGAAAAATGGTTTTCTACAATATGGAAAATAAGTGGACAAGAAGCTCACTGTCCCATGGGCAAACTTTTTAACAGAATATTTTCCAAATACTACACATCTTAATTTTTGGTAGATATTTCATAACTGTTTACATTATTCATTTTGTTTTATGAATGAATTAATAAATAAATAGCTGGTAGCTTTCAGAGCCCCTTCCCCAAAGAAAAGATTTAGATTACTTGAAACCAAATTTCAGAAGTAAGATATTAAGAAGTTGACTTCTGAATTTAAAGTATCATGCTGCACTAAAACATTTTTGAGTGAAAATGACCTTCTTTCATGTCTTTTTCATCTGAGCCCCTTGAGGTTGTAGGTTAGTTCTACAAATGGCAGTGATCTGTCTAAGGAAGACAAATTCTGGATCCAGACTCGATGTATCTATCTTTTTCCCTGTGCCGGAGAACTACAGACATACTCATCAAATCCCCAGTCCCTACTCCTCTCCTTCCTTTCAGTACAGCCATGCGCTCATTCTTTTCTTCCCTCTGTTCATTATCAAGCTGAAAACATATGGCCTTGCATTTTTATAAGACTCTTGTCAAAAGACAATTCTGTCGTCATGCTGTATTTTTGTAGCAACTGTCAAAACTGGTTACGAAGCCAACTCTCAGTCCCCATAAACTGCAAACTGAACACTACCGGGGAAATCTGGGGGCTAGAGCACATTGCTTGCTATATGACAGGCTCCCATGGTACTCAGAAACAAGGAAATCCTTGCCACTGTCTTTAAGTTCCTGTACTTTCTAGTCCCCACTCTCATCACACTAGTGCCGTAAACTCATCTCTTCCTGCCACGTTGCTCATTCTGTTCCATACACACTGTCCTTCCACCTCA
>NW_006194172.1:0-994 GCF_000334495.1 Tupaia belangeri chinensis | reverse complement strand
GAGCTGGCCAGGAGGGATCCAGTGCTCCAGCCACCATGCCACCTGAAGCCCAGTGCACCGGCTGAATCTGCGCTGTGGTTCGGCATTGTGAAGATCGTAGCAGTGTCGCTGTCGCACTGAGCTCACAGCAAGAACGCTGAGCAAAGTGAAAACCAGCGCCTCTTCAGGTCCACGGGAGAATCGTGGTCCCCAGACCCGAAGGACGAGCTCATCACAGAGGACATGGGAGTCACAGCCTACCGGAGCAGGAGCCCAGGACAGAAACCCTGGCAGGACACGCCCAGGGCAGGAAAGCCTGGACCCCAAGCTCCCTGTGGTCCAGCTGGAGAGTCAAGAACTCCAGGGAGGCCTAGTCGTGGGGGAGGGAGGAGGGCGCGTTCCTGCGAGTTTTACCTCCAGGTTAAAATAGAAGAGAAGCATGTGAAGCCATAATGGCCGAGAAACTTCTCCAGTGAGTGATGGGCAGCAAGCCATAGACCCAGGAAGCTCAGAAACACCAGCCGGGCTGAAGACCAAGGATCTCCAGGCAGGCACACGCTGCGGCCTGACTGTCTCCCAGAACTCACGGGGCGCGATCCGGTTGTGACGGAATTCGGAAAGTGGAAGCTTCATTCAGCTGAGGTGCTGAACGGGGAGGTCACAGGGCAGAGCCCCATGAGGGACTCCGGTAGGTCTGTAAGGAGGAGGTGAGCCCACGACAGACACACAGACACTCGCTGGCTGGCTCTTCACCATGCTGCCTTGCTTGCAAGAGGGCCCTCGGCAGATGAGGCCCTGCACGGGGAGCTGCTCCTAGGAGTCGCCCCGTTCAGGTGTTTTCTGCGACTACGGACAGAATGGACTAGGATATAGCATGGCCGTCTAGGGCAGGAAACTCAAAGGCAAAGAGAAACTCTTGAAAAGAGCCAGGTAGAAAACAAACAACCGTCCCTCACCCCAGAAAAGAAAATAATAATAATAATAATTAAAAATAAAACCAAAACAAAAAAAAAAA
>NW_006194171.1:0-993 GCF_000334495.1 Tupaia belangeri chinensis | reverse complement strand
AAAAAAAAAAAAAGGGATAGGAACATGGTCAGTCAGGAAAATGGCTCTCTCGGGGTCGGTTACTGGGAAGGGCTATGAGGAATGCTTTTGGTGTGCCTACCACCTTCTGTTCTGCATTTGGGTGTCATTGACATGGGTGCATTCAGCTTAAGAAAATTCATCACGCTAGACAAGTAAGATGGGTGCCCCTTTCTACATGTGTGTTATAGTTCAGTGGGAAGATTTTAAAAGTCCAAGCATTTCACATGCCGTTCTGCTTGTCCAGATTCTCAGGAGATCTGACCTCCCTGGGTGGCATCCTCCCATGGCCGTGTCAATGGAGCTGGGTCACAGCTGCCCATGGTGAGAGGCAGGCTCTGGCGTGGCCTAGTCCCTCCCAAGCCTAGTCTTCTCCCACATCTCTGATCTAGGTCAACTGTCTCTTTGCACTAATGGGGAAACTGAGGCTACAAAGCAGAGACCCAGTAAGTTAAAACCAGACCTAATTTTTAGCTGTTGGGTTACACTTATTCTCTTACATGAAAGCTTGGCAAATTTTGGCCCATGGGCCATATTTAGCCTGATGCTTGTATTATAAATAAAGCTTTATTAAAAACGGTCATGTCCATTCACTGATGTATTTATTGTCTCCGGGCTGCTTCTGTGCTACAGTGGCAACACTGAGCAGTTGAGACAGAGACTGTTTGTGGCCCGCAAAGGTCACAATATTTACTATTCGAACCTTTATAAAGTTTACTGACCTCTGCCGTATACCATAATGCTTCCTGAATCTCATCCCAGTGGCAAGTACAATAGAACCCAGTTCTTCATCCAACCAAGGAGTCTATTTGGTGACTCCTCTATCTGACACCATGCTGGGCTTCGAATGGGCATATTAAAGTTCACATAGACCAGGCAAGGTGGCCATGCAGGTGCAGCATGTGATACTCTATGAGGCTAACCCCCATAGAAAAGTTGCAGGTTTGTCTGGAGGCTTCCCTGAATACACTGGGC
>NW_006194170.1:0-993 GCF_000334495.1 Tupaia belangeri chinensis | reverse complement strand
CTCATTTCACCATTGTGCGTGCTATGTGTGCCCAAAGCTGTCACTACACCAAGGTTGACAGGAAAAGCCATACTGACCTCTACCACCCAACCAGTGTGGACATTCAGGGCCAAGAGACACAGTCAGAAGGCCAGTCTGGGACAACAGAGCCAGCCCTGGCCAAACTGGCAACCAGGGTCAAGAAAGACATCAGAGGGACCTGTAGCCCTGCCTCTCCTGTGAGAGGCCTTGAAGTTTCTGAAAACAAAGGCCTGCTTAGACATAGCATCCCCTAGAATTAGTTGAACCTAGGAAGCTGACTCTCAAAACTCCTCCAGAGCCCTTCACAAGATCCTTTTTGTGCACCTTGACCTGTCTCTATCTCTGTCTCCAGCAGAGAAAAGGGAAAAAAAGTGAGACAGAGAGACCAGAGGTAATAAGATTTATCTGACTACCGTCCACCAGGTCTGAAAGTACCTTGGAAAAGTGAAATAGTCAAGAAGTGTGCTTTAGGTCACCCTTGAAATTCATGACTTGCCATCCTGAATCTCCCTGAGAGCCACTTTTCCTCTGGATTCTGATTCCATGAGCCGGAGCTATCAGGGTCTTCCTTAAGCCTGCTTCAGCAGCTAAGAACCTTCCCTCAATACATTGAATTTCTTCACACCACACATTACAGTTCATACTTGTTTTATTCGTGATGATTTGATTATTAAATTAACCAACCACCACAAAGTCAGGAACTTAATCTGATCTTGTATGCCCAAGATATTGCCCAGGGTTTGGCACAGAGTAAGCCCACATAAATACCTGTTGAATAAGCAAACATATGAATGAATGAGTATCACTCAGTTCTGAGTGCCACGTTTTATGAGAGGAGATGACAAACTAGCATATTGAGATATGGGAGCCAGGATTGTAAATGTTTTGGAGACCTCATAATATGAGAAAGGGCTGAAAGAACAGTGGTTATATAGGCACAGAGATGAGGGCCAGCAGATGGCATAGTGGTTA
>NW_006194169.1:0-993 GCF_000334495.1 Tupaia belangeri chinensis | reverse complement strand
AAAAAAAAAAAAATCACAGGGAAGAGAGTTTAAAGTCTCAGAGTGGATCTTTGCCTTCTCCAACTTCACAATCATATGGATGGTGCATGGTTGTTAACACTGAATAGCCATGGGTTATCCTGGCCCTGGTTTATAACAAAATCAACAAAATGATGAAATAAATAGAAAGGCATCCTCCCCATCTCAATGGGGCTTATTCCCTGGCGTGATGAGTCAGGACCCAAGAAACATCAAGTTATTGCAGGTGCTGAGCTCATGCTATTCCTCGGAAATGCCACGTAGCGTGAACTGAGCACTCTGCCCCCACAGGGCTGTCAGTCTCTGGCACCACAGAGAAACCAAAGCACAGACGGCCCCAACTTACAATTTATCGACTTCATGATGGTGTGAAGGCCATGCCCGCTTAGCAGATACTGTAGTTGCAGTACTCACAGGAACATCCTGCTTTTCACTTTCAGCACAGTATTCAATCAAGTACATAAGATACCTAACGCTTTTAATAAAATAGGCTTTGTGTTAGACGGTTTCTCCCAGCTGCAGACTAACATCAGTGTTCTCAGCACATCTTAGGTAGGATAGGATAAGTGCTGAAGTTTGGTAGATTAGGCATATTAAATGCAATCCTTTTTTTTCTTTTCTTTTTAAGTTTCTTTCTTTCATGAGAATAAGGGATGCGGTGGGGAGCATCTCTGACAAAGCTCACCAGGCCACGACCCCTCCCCGCAGTCCTCCAGGTGGGCTGGGTCCAGGGCACAAGCACACCCTGTGTGTTTCAGGTCGGCTTGAGATCAGCGCCCACAGTCAGCTGCATGGCTCCAGCACCACAGAGCAGCATCAACTCTGTGCCACAGTGGCTGGGCCTACACACATTTTTTTATTTGTGATATTTTCAACTCATGATGAGTTTATCAGGACATAAACCCATCACAAATCTGTATATAGTTCCTCTTTTAGCCTTGTGGGTATTTTTTTGTTATAGGGGTCGTGTGCTTG
>NW_006194168.1:0-993 GCF_000334495.1 Tupaia belangeri chinensis | reverse complement strand
TCTGAATCTACAGCTGTGCTAGGCACATAGGAGATGCCCAGTATTAGGTACATGGATGAATGAAAATCTTGTAAGAGGCCATTTACTAGTGCCCAGGAGATTAGCCTCTGACTGAGTCACATGTAAGCAGGTCCGTGGAATCTCCATCTGCCCACATTGAGCGTCCTGGCACAGCTCCAGACACCACCAGGTGAAGTGTGTCCTGTAAGCAGCAGTACGGCGAAGGCAGTGCTCTCCATAGCCGTCTGTCTGATTAGGACAGTTCTCCTCCTTTTCTTCTCTCTGAGCCTGAGTACTAAAGAATGATTGACATACTACCTGCTGGGCTAGCCTGGTGATCTAGTGGTTAAGAGCAGATTCGTACAGCTGACCATGGTTCAAATCCCAACGTGGCAGCTGGAAAAGCATGCTGGGCATGTGTGTGCCCATGCCCCAAACCCTGACAGATTGAAGACATGGGGAAGCACTTGAGGCATGACCACCCCATTGTGAGGGTGCTTTCTCCTTCTCTCTCCTCTCTCCATTGTTCTGTCTCTAATCTGGCAAGTATACATACCCTCTGGAAATTAAAAAATACACTCATTCACACACACACAAGCTCCACTAAAGCCACTAACAGCATCTTGAGATTCTGTGTTTTAATCAGAAACATGTGAAAGTTGAGATAAGATGGTGACTTATAAAAAATAGGGTTTAATAACTCATCATTCTAGTAGATGGAAAGTTCAAGAACACCACAAAATAGTGGAAGGCAGAATTTTCAGCAAAGTGTGGTCTCAATCCCAGTGGCTTTCCCTCTACCTGTACACACTCCATAACTCAAAATGCAGGCTGTGCCCCAACAGCATTATCATAACCTAAGGCCTCACCTAGGACACTATGAAGAAATTCAGTTTTCACTTAATTCTGGAATAATACAATCAAGTCCCAATACTTGAATTGCTGGTGAATGTTCAGTCATGACCCACTAAGACCAAATTCCAAAACATGAAA
>NW_006194167.1:0-993 GCF_000334495.1 Tupaia belangeri chinensis | reverse complement strand
CTAAAGGTGTCAAAGCTCGTGTAGCCATAGTTGGGGTTTCTACCAGCCTTCACACAGATGTATCCTTCTGGACACTGGCTGTAATTGGGATAAAGAAAGAGAAGAAGTCAGCAACTGCGAGTCTGCCAGTTGGTCTTTCTGTTTTCATAGATGCCAATTTCTATTTTATATGAGCATGAGGTAGAGCATATCTCTCACTTTACTCAGCAGTTATTGTTATAGTAACAGAATCTAGTCCACTTATTTTATGAATTCCTCTGTGGTTCATAATTGTCATTATTGCATTTATCATGTCTTCATATAAAAGCATTCATATCATGATTAATGTTTTCTAGGGCTTGTGGAAATGAATACATAAATTAGCCAATAGTGAAAAAGTTGACTTTCACTGATGACGTCACAAGGCCGAAGTGTGTGTGAGTGTGGAGGTCGGGCAGAGAAGTGAAGAAAGAATGGGTGGAGTCACACTGAGAGAAATGAATGACTCTAGAGATTACTCACACCTGGCCTCAGTATTGTGTCTGACACTTGTAGGCTGAATGATGTTGCACAAGTTTCTTAACTTTGCTAATATTCGCCACCTCATATGTAAAAAAGGTCTAATAACAAAACCAAATTTGCAAATACTGAAGAAGATATTGTATGTGAAACAATTAGTACCACACGATTAAAATCAGTCTGTTAATTTGTGCCTGGAATCTGGAGATAAAGGTAGCACGATGTTCTATCACTGGAGCCTGTTACCATTGGGCATTTTGCTACAGGTTTTGATTGCTGAGGTCCACATACCAGCTTCCATAGATAATAAATAAAAGACTTTTGCCTGTGATTCTAAAATAGTTGCCTGATAGCAAAAGGTGAGTATTTCTCTGGATTTTCCTAATATTGGAACTAATAATTAAAAGCACTTATTAAGTATTCTAAAAGCAGTATGTTTGATTAATCCACTTAATTCTCACAGAAGCTCTATTATTATACACACACACACACACA
>NW_006194166.1:0-993 GCF_000334495.1 Tupaia belangeri chinensis | reverse complement strand
AAAAATTACCTCAAGTTTTTGTTTTTTAATGAGTTTTATGTAAAGAAATTACAACCACAATGATATATCCTCTCTGGGATGGAGGGAGTAAATAAGGTGATTAAAATTTAAGAAAGAACCGAAGTCTATTCCAGGAGCCACAGAGAACTTGGTCTGGAATATCTCCATTCCCTGCAAAGATAGAATGTGGTCCCCACTGTTCCCAACCCATTATCTCTAGACCTTTTCCAGTTTCTAATTTTACATGTCCCACGCTATTTGAACTAATTCCTGCCAGGCAACTCAAGGCTGTGTAGAGTAATTGAGCGACAGTGTTTCACAATGCCTTGGAACTGCTCATCTCCTAAAGAGTTATTTATGTCCAACATTGTCTGGGCAACCCTCCCTTTTACTCTGAATGCCAAATCACTGCACCATAAGACCACAAATGTTAATGAGGCCCCAGATTTATGCAAACCTTTTATTCCTCTCCTGTCTTAGAAGAATGTTATATAGCTATATAAAGCTACAGACATTATTGTTAATGTCTCACTCTTTTCAAGATCCATTTCCACACCTGCCTCCCATACTTTAGTCTCCTAGAAGACTTAGATATCTACAAGAACCTCAATATCCTCTCTTCTACCCCTGCAGTTTCTAAGAGGATTTGATCCTTTTCTAATAGACCACACTTCCTACCTTTGCCCCAGATCTCATCCTCATACCTTCTCTGAAACTTGACTTCATCATTCTTCCTCTCCCATATTTTATACTTATCCCTTCTTAATAACTTTCTGCTCTTGAGTTATTCCTTACTTTAAATCTAAAGGAACAACATGAAATTAAGTAAGTTCTCTTTTACTGAGCTATGTTTAAGTTGCTCTTTATATATCTCTTACTAATCTAGATATAAACTCTCATTCCTTCTTGCCCACCTACCACAAAACTTAGTTTACTTAATGCAGAAATTATCGATCAAACACCAATGCTTAGAATATTTTTCCTAGATTATAT
>NW_006194165.1:0-993 GCF_000334495.1 Tupaia belangeri chinensis | reverse complement strand
TCAACTACATGGGAGTCCAGTGATGCAGCCAGTATGCCGACTGCTGGTCCCAATTTTAGGAATCTTAAAATCTTTGGAGATTTCTTAATTTCATGGTTCAGAGAGGTCTTATCAAAGCTGACATAGTTAAGAGGAGAGGTGGAAGTCAGGCGCCCTGTGTGTTCCTGCCACCATAACTTGTGTCTTGTACCCATGCCGATGCTGGGCTGGATCAAGTCCAGGAAGATCAAGAGAAATACTCAACTTGTGGCTGGGATGCCAACTGGGAAGCCTAGGGCAAAGGTGAGAGTGAAGAGTGGTAAAAGGAGGTGGCAAAGCTCTGAGGTTTGGAGTCAAGTCAGAGTGGGGTGTGCCTTTCATACCCTCTGCTCACAAAGTGCTATGATCCTGTGGGAGGCTCAGAGGGCGAGAGGGCTGTGCAGAGTCAATACAGAGAGGAGCATCTCTGGAAGGCCAGGGCGTGCATGTTTATTTGGGAGAGCATCCCTGGCAGCAGAGCAAGCAAGTGGGACGAGCTAGTTACAGAGGTGGGTAACCAGTAGCTTGAATACTACTGAATGAGTTGTCGTTGTGGGCAACTAGGTTGGTACCCTGGAGACCTGAAAACCACGTGGTCCTTGGCTCAGAACGGTGCCACTTGTGCACAGGGAGACTGAGGTAGTTCTTCCCTCCCTGCTATCCCCAGCTCCGGGCATTAACTTCCCTGTACTTCATGGTTGTGCCTGGCCTCTCTAAGTAAGCTCTCAGGATGTCAGAAGGCAATGGAGAGGGGCTGAAGGTGAGAGCTAAGAACTATCTTCACAGCTGCAGATTGACACGGGTGGGCTGGTACAGGACAGGACCTCCACAGCATCCACTACATCCATGACTCACAGAGGACACCGACGGGAAACGCGTTCTCCACTCTGGGCTTACTTTCCCCACTGAAGGGAAGTGATGTTTCAGTCTGACCCTTTGCCCAGGACAGTAGGAGACTGAATGTGCCACTCTATC
>NW_006194164.1:0-993 GCF_000334495.1 Tupaia belangeri chinensis | reverse complement strand
CAACGTTTATTTTGTTTACTTGCATTTATATTTGCAAATCATTAGAAATCCACTTTTTGTTACAAGGTGAGTTATAAAAATAAATGAATAATTAGATAGAGTTAGATAGATATTGACACCATTGAATTCATTTAAATCAGAACATATTCTAATAAGATTGTGCTAATTAACTTTTCTTCTGAGGAAATCACAAGTCAAATTTCTCATCAAGGAGAAGTTAATTTAGTTCCCTATGGCTATGTTTAATGACCCAATGGCATTTGTTTTAACATTACAGGCTCAGATACTCAAGGTTAGTTTCCAAGAAGCAGTTTTATATATTTATTTTTTTCTTCATTCTGCCTACATGTTGAGAGTAAGAACTAAGAAACAATAATTCAGTGTTCTCAGTTAATAAATTGAACATAATTTAGCTTGTTCAATGTAAATAGAATTTAAAAAATAAAAATTGAATGACAAATTACTCATGTAACCAAAACTTTAAATTTTTTTTGGTTGCTGTTGTTGGTTCTGTTAAACATATTTTTCTCTAGTCAAGAAGAAGGGGTTCTGGTCTTTGATGTCAGTCAGGTATCTGAGTTCAAGTCTCCACTCTTGTTGACATTTCTCCATATTTTTGCATGTGGGCAGCTCGGTGATTAGGAGCAATGTGTAAGATTCAATCCCTACTGTACTGTACAGTATGTAAGACACGCGAGGAGTCACTCATTACGCGTCCATACTTTCTGGATCATATTGTGCTGCTCTACACTTAGAAGGCAGGACCTATTGGTTTCCCCTGTTTCCTAGACTGAGATTCAGATAGTATGAGGAAGTTTAACAAATTACTAAAATCTCATTGTTTGCGATCAACATCACGCTAATCAGTGCAACATTTTTGGCATTGTCATTTAGGCAGGACAAGGAAATCAAGGTTACTATCCTTCATTGCATTTAATGCTATTTCAAAGACCCCAGCAATTGAGATGGATGAAGAAATAGAAAAGTTAAAAA
>NW_006194163.1:0-992 GCF_000334495.1 Tupaia belangeri chinensis | reverse complement strand
ATAGCCATTACCCTAACTGCTGGTCCCAAAGCTCGTTCATTTTTCCATAATCTTTTCTGCAATACAACATCCAAATCTGAATGCAGTTCCGCCAGGCCTTTTCTGGATGTGGCAGCACAGAAGAGAATTCTCACCACCTCACACTTACGTTAGAACTGTCAGGTCCATGTTTTCCAATTTACTTCCTTCTGGCCTGCCACATCAGACATGAGACCATTCTAGACTGTGATTCTTTAGTGCCTGAAACCTAAGCAGTTTCTCCCATTAGGATCCCACCACCTACTGATGTCTTTAATTGACATTTGAAATCGTTGATCGGAAACAGGAAAATTGAATGGGAAGAGTTAAGGACACAGTAAGCTTCCCGTGTGCTAGCCCTGATGGATGATTCAATAACTTTTTGGGCAATGCCATTCTCAAAGCTATAAATTCATTCATTTACCCTACAACAAAGCCACTTCTCTTCATCTCTTTTTCAAAGACGTCATCAGAAGACTTCGTAGAACTTGCTACATTACCTAGCTATTTATTTTGGAGGGAATACTCTTTTCTGTCATCCTCTAAAATGCGAGACTAATAGAAACATTCATGTTCATGATATCCCTGTGGAGGGGTGTGCTATCTTGGGGAGCACCTTCAGGGGACACTGCGGGGTGTTCAGCCTGACAGCACTGGAACCGGCTGTGCTGGTGACAGCCAGATGGCCACGCTACTCTAATCTCTTCCAAGAGGTGTTTCTGTTGGGAGTTTAGGCACAGGCTGAGCCTCCGTTAGGTCCCACACACTGAGGTGGTGTTGTCAGCCAGGAACTGATCATGGCAGTGTTCATCAATGCTTGTAAGGGTCACCTGTGCTTGAGGGTTTATGTCATTTTGTCCAGAACACGCCGGTAACTGTACTACTGTGGGGAGGCTCTGTCTCTGTAAGCTCCCCTCTTTCCAGCTCCCTCCCACAGACGTCACACCTGCACTAGGGTCTGTGTCTCTCCCTGC
>NW_006194162.1:0-992 GCF_000334495.1 Tupaia belangeri chinensis | reverse complement strand
TCTCTGGTAACAGCAGTTCGGTTGATCCCGGTTGGACTAAGCTGTCAGTTTCAACCTAAAGCTCTCTGTTGGGCTGTCTGACTCTCTGACCCCTACCATCCTTTCGCCACCTCTGCCATCCCCACCACTAAATTTCAAGAATCGATCCTTACTCCTTTGAGGTTCAAAACTTGATGTTTGAGCTTGATTACACCCAGCCTAGTCTATGGCATCTTTAGTGTCACAATCCTTGCCATTTTCTAGGGGACTTCAAAGACTTGCTATAATTCGGGGTGGGGGTGGGGTGGATGTGCTTTGAGGCAGATGGAAGAGGCTTTTTGGTAGCGACTTGTTGGTTGAACAGCATTGACCTCCCAGAGCATATGAGGAAAAGAATGTTAAGCTGCTCCCTCTGGTAACCTACCCAAGGTGTGACCTCCAAAATTCAATTTTCTTTGTGGGAGGCAAGGGAGTTTAGATTCTCCAGGGGGAAGCTTATTTCTTGTTAAATTGACTTGCTATGACATACACTCTGTTCTGCTCTGCTCTGGCCAGCTATTGCAGATGCCACGATATTATTAGAGCAATTCCCTAAAAGCTATTACATTTTCTCTTGAGTGAGGGGAACTGGGTCCGCACCTTATTTCTCCAGAAGACATTAATGGTTTCTGTATATGTGCTCACGTGGACCAAGTTTGCAAAAGATATTTGTGCAATCGTCCATGAAATGACTTAATGCACATTTATGTTAAACCCATTTAAATGTAAAACATCTATCTGTTTTCAATTTTAGTTTCCACCTCGACCAAAGGCACTAGACTGAAACAGGCCTTAAAAAAGCTTCCTTGTTTAAACAGAGGTTTATAGAACTCTAGTCTTGAGAGCGTACAGTGAAGCTTTCTGAGCTTATAGGCACACAAAGCTTGTTAAGAATTATGAATTGATTCTTTGAGTTCAGACCAACAAAGGTAGACACCATTTCTGGGGCTACATTCTTTTTTGGAGAGGTTTTT
>NW_006194161.1:0-992 GCF_000334495.1 Tupaia belangeri chinensis | reverse complement strand
TCATTTATTTCCCACCGATGCCTGCGTGGTAACACTGAACCAGATCAAGAGCATTCTACAGTTCTAATGTGATGGTTTTCGATGCTGCAAGAACTCCAGGTCCCGAGGTGGCCTCTTCTGTGTTCTGTCTTCAGTGAGGTCAGAGGAACACCTTGCCCACAGCGGCTGCTGCTGCTGCGGTCTGTGTTCCCAGCTGCTGAGGTCAAGCCAAGCTGGAGCCATTCTGCCATGTGGTCACTGGGCCTGGCAGTCGTGTTTCACGACAGATGCGTGTGGATCTTGCTCACCAGACCACGGGGATCATCATACTTTGGGGGCGATGAGTCAGGGAGGATCCAGCAGTCCAGAACTGCTATTTGGAGAATATTGTTCCTTTCGAGATTTTGTTTCGGCACATCCTTGTTTTACTGGTGAACTCCTCTCACTATCAAAGTGATGTTTGCCTTTCCAACACTGCCCCTTTGGTCTGACAAACTGATCAAGGAATATTAGCAGCTTTTAAGACCTGCTACCTCAGGAAAAACTTTTCCCGTGATGTAGCTTTCAACTGAAAAACACACTGATGCAATTCTGGAAGAATTACTACATCTAGGACTGCAGCAAGAACCTTGCTGGGGCTTGGAGTGATGTCACTAAGGAGTGTATAAATGACATCTGGGAGAGACTCGAGAGGTTCGTCAGTGACTTCAAAGGACTTGCCATGGATGAGGAGTTTGCACGAATCAACAATGCTGTGGTTGAGAAGGCAGACGACTTTAGCTTGGGTGGTGACTGAGAAGCTCCTGGAAGTAATTGTTAAGGAATGGATTAATGAACACTTGGGGATTTGGAATAGGAACTCCATAACCGAAGAAGAGGCAAGATAAAAGGTAGCAGTAAAAGAAAAAGAGGAATCCCTAAGAAATTCACAGTGAAGGGTTTAGCAGAAGCTTCTTTTAGACCTCAGAAAGGTCCTTAAAAACAAAAAAGCCTGGGAACCAGCAGTTAGCGTA
>NW_006194160.1:0-991 GCF_000334495.1 Tupaia belangeri chinensis | reverse complement strand
GGCTCGGTTTCAGCAGGGTTTGGAAGGCTCAGGGAACAGACGTCTCAGGACCGCCTCCCCCAGGGATCTTCTGGTTGGCCTACTTTCCCCGGGCATGTCACTCTGGCCAGCTGCCTGGGGCTTTAGACTTGCTTTTCTGGAGGTGCAGAGGCAGGTAGCTGTGAGGACAGGGCTGATCGCATCTCACACCTGCCTGATCCGATCTGCTCCCTGGGAACACTAGCCAAGGAAGCTGGTGTTGGCTGTGAGGCTGCCAGGGGGAGGGGAGGCTGGGGAGGAAGGCCGAGGCCCTGAGGTGGTTCTGTGCCCAGAGGTTTCCACCCCGTCCCCGCCCCCACCCCTGTCCAGGCTGCAGGGGTGAGGTGGTGCCGTGACTGAGAGCTCTTCGTCAGGGGCAGACAGAGGCTGGAACGGGCAAACTTTTCAGGCCTCACGAAGAGCTAGTGGGAGGTTTCTGAGAGCCCGGGGTGCCAGGGTTCCCCGTGGGTTCTCCCCTCATCTCTGGCGACCTGGTTCCAAATCGAACACCAGTGGGCCTGAATCTGGGTCGGCATCCCGGGTTTCTCCTAGGACCCCGCAGCTTTGCCGTGCACGGGGCCCAGGGGCTTCAGGGTGAGTGCAGACCTCGGTGGAGCGCTTTCCTCTCCTGGGAAGGAAGGCGGACGCTGGGGAAGCTGAGGGAGCTGTGTCGTCCCTGGAACCAAGGAATGGCACCAGATGGGAAGACCCTGGGATCTTACATCGTGCCAGGGAGAAGGGGAGCCCACGCAGGGTCAGTGTGGTCAGCCGAGTGTCCCTCCCTCTCCCCTCCTAGAGGACAAGGCTGGTCGTGGTGAGACAGCGATGGCTTCTCACCCTGCTCACGGTAAACCGAGGCAGGATGGGCTGTGATTAGCACTTGCCGATCAGGGGAACAGACGAGGGGGCATCTCGTGGTCAGCCTTGTCACCAGGCTGTATGGGTACAGGCTCCCTGGAGTGACCCTGGCTTA
>NW_006194159.1:0-991 GCF_000334495.1 Tupaia belangeri chinensis | reverse complement strand
GCTTTCTGTGGGGTGCAGTTCACCCCACTACAGGTGGGATGGGGGCACGTCAGGGTAGGAACCCCCCAGGTAGAGGGAAGGCCCCCAGGCAGGAGAGTAAGGAGGAAATGCATGAGATGAGCAGAATGCCCCGGAGCTGCCCACGGGCCTTGGCACGTCCCCAAGGAGGTCTGACGCTGTTCTGCCCGCTCAGTGCCAGGTCCGACGTGGATCTGAAAGCCCCGCCGGCCGTGGTGGGAACAGTGGACCGAAAGGCTGGGTCCAGGAGGCCACTGCCCCTTCCCGCCCCTCCCTTCTCACTCTCGTCGTCTTCTCTCCACGTCTTCAGGCTTCGCTTTTCTTTCTTCAAAACTGCCTCCCTCGTAGTTAGCAGGTGTTGTCCAGGGCCCTCGGTACCACACAGACCTGGTCGGACTGGTCCTGCCCGCTCCTTGCCCTCTGACCCCCAGCCGGCTGCTTGTTGTCCCCCGAAACCTCGGTCCCCCACGGCCGACATTAGACAGTAGACGTGGAGATGCAGAGACGTCTTACCCCCGTTTCGCTCTCTGCCAGCTGTTCTGACAGCACTCTCGCCCCCTCTCGGCTCCGGTTGGACATACGATTGTGTCTCGTGGGTCTCCGCGGCCAGCAGCACCGTCCTCCGGGGCAGACGCAGGGCCTCACGCCCCACAGCTCTCAACTCAGACTAGACACTCGCGCTTCCTCGTCCGCCCAGGAAACAGCCGCCCTGCCCGCCTCACCGGGGCGCGGGAGGGCGGGCCTCGAACTGTGGTTGGTATCTGGAGACTGGAAGGAGAGTGGACGCTCTCCCTCAGGGCAGCTGCTCAGACAGCCCCTCGTGTCTGTTTAGGCCGAATTATCGCATTGATCGGGGCCTCTAATTAGCATTCACAGACTTTGATTTCTATAAGCGGAGAGAAGTATTCCATAACGTCTTAATAAGTGCGGTCGGTTTGGCAAGCCAAGTTTTTCTGGCCCCGTCAAGGGTTTC
>NW_006194158.1:0-991 GCF_000334495.1 Tupaia belangeri chinensis | reverse complement strand
GAAAAGAAAGAAAAATGTGGTTGAACAAATCAACTCTTTTCCAACTCAACTTTCCCTTGCCACTTGGAGTGCTTGACCTTGACCTTCACAGCATTGATCATGGTTGGTACTGACTGTCATTTACAGGAAGGACAACATGTGGGATCCTGGGTGGAGGCCCCTGGGCATAGAGGTTTAAAGGGGTTAAAAAAAAAAAATTGGCTTTGGGACAGGACAGCCTGGGCTCAGTCTTATTCAAACACTCCCTGACTTGGGACCCTGGCCAAGCTCCAATCCCCAACCTCTGGCCCCCACCCCTGCAAGCCCACTTCCCATCCTTTCTCAACAGCCAGGAGGTGCTCTCAGCAGCTGTGTCTCTTAGGTGACTTTTAGGAGCTCATCCTGTCACCTTGAGAGTGAGGCCAGAATCCAGCCCAGTGAGCACCTCATCCCTGGTCATTCGGGCCTGCAGCATGGATGGACATGAGCCTGGCTCACTTGGCTCCTCCGCAGCCTCATCCCACTGCACCACGGTCACCCTGAGCTGGCTGTGCTCTGTTCTCTGCAATGTAGGGCAGGCCCACCCCACCCCACCCTCCTAGCCCACCTCTGCCCGCGTGCTCACCAAGGGATGGATCAGACCTTCCCGGTTGTGGATGGTGCCCCAGGTGGCGACTCCAATGGTGACAACCTCTCCTTCCTTATATCTGCTGCTCAGGCTGAAGTCCCGCACTGCCTCACCCACCTGCTTCATCACGCCGGTGTGGGATCCCCCAGTGATGATCCAGGCCCCTGGGGAGGAAACGGCATAGGGAAGCCTGGTAGGACCTGATGCAGCCCTGATATCCAGAACCTCCTGAGCTCGGTGATGCTCGCTCCCTGGTATATGCAATGTCACTCACTCTGGGGCTTTTGATCCTGTCAAGGTCAGTCTGACCCGGGGTCAAAGAGGAAGTTTCACTGTCTTCAGGACACAGCTCTGGGACCTGGGGCTTTCCCTCTGTTTAGGTGG
>NW_006194157.1:0-991 GCF_000334495.1 Tupaia belangeri chinensis | reverse complement strand
CTTTGCCCTTGGGCCTGGTCTCCTTCAAAGACCAGCTGTGGTCAGCCTACCCACCTGACTCTATTCTTCAGTGCAGCTGCAGTTCTCAAACTACAGGCTTCCTTCCAATAACCTATTTAGATCAAGGGGTGCAGTCTGCCACTACCATCCCTGGATCAGTAATCCAGACAACTCTGGCAAAAGCCTTAGTTTTCACAGCTTGTACATTTTCCTAGAGAATAATCCAAGGTCCTTCACTAGGTGTCCAGGCTCCCTCAGGTCCCTGAAGCCAGCAGCTTAATGACAGACATGCTGGTAATATGTCCTTTTCCAGCAGGTTTCATCATTATCATTATTTTTGACAATGTCTGAGACATCTGATTTTTGAGAAGTGGGCCCTGGCTAGTACGTATCAACCCGCATGACAGTTTCTTACGTTTGAAGATATTTCTAGATCTTTGCTACAATAAAAATTGATCCAAATGCATTTGAAGTGTAGACTGAGGTGAGTAGAATGACAGTGTTGGTTATGTTGACAGTTATTATCCAGCCTTCGGCTTTGTAATAGTACCTGTGTCACACGACACTCAGCTAAATCACTTCTCAGCCTTGCTTTATCACAGGCACACGATACAACCCACACTTGGCAGTTCGTTAAAATGTTAACTGAATTCTTTTTACATGCTTGAATGGTGGCCCAGTCTTACACCTGTTCTCTAAGTGTTAAGCCAGTGTCTGTGTCCTGTCTCTTTGTGGGGACCAATCTTTCCTTAGGGTTTTGGCAAGTAGGTTGCCCCAAAACATCAACTCTCCTCTGATTTAATAAAATTTTAATTCTGTACATTTTCATAACCTTTTCCTTTTTGTTTGAAAGGAAGCAGTGTATCCCAGGTAAAAGTTGGAAGTTCTCAATTGAAGATGAATGTGCACACCAATGGATGCATGGATAATGTAGCCAAAGGAAGAGACACCATAAGTCTACCTGACTCTAAGTGAAAGGACAATTTTTTTT
>NW_006194156.1:0-991 GCF_000334495.1 Tupaia belangeri chinensis | reverse complement strand
AGAAGAAACAGTAAACTGTTTGTTTTTGGGTTCTTTCTGTGGCATGGAATCACAGCTCAATTCTAAAACAAACTAGGGCTCATCCAATGACCAGCTCCTTAACTGTGGGTTATCTCAGAAAAAGAGAACTCCGCAGGCACAGGGGCAGGCGCGGGGCAGCCTGCTGCAGGGTTGCCCACCCGTCACAGCCACCAGCCGGGCTGTCCCTGCCCACCCATATGCCCTCAACCCCCAGGAATGGCGAGGATGACTGGGGCCTGGCACCTGGAGGCGCTCTGCGGTCCTTCCCTTTCCCAGGAGTGTTGCCTTGAGGGAGGCCGGGCCACGAACCCTTGGCCGCCATGTCCCAGGGCTCCAGGACCACAAGAAGTTTGTGGGCCTCCTGGCACAGCCGGCTGCTGCTTCGAGCCTGCGGGGGAATTGCCTTGAACTGGGGGCTGCGAAGCCTCCACGTCACACTGGGATGGCAGGTCCTCTGCCCCTGTCTCTTGGCAAAGGCCTGGGAATGCTGGGGTGGCCAATGCTGTGGACGACGTGTTGGGACAGGGCAGCTGCCCTCTTCCCAGGGGCTGGGGTGTCCCCGGCTGAGAGCCAGGCCAGACGTGGCCCCACTTATCACCCAAGGTCCCTGGATAACAGGAAGGAGGTTCTCAGGCCTCCCTTGCTGGGCAGGGCTAAAGGGGCTGGGTGGGGCCTGGGGGCCCCAGGGTGTATAAAGGGCCCACGGCAGGCAGCCCCCACATCCCTGATCGCAGCACCATGGCCTTCCTTTGGCTCCTCTCCTGCTTCGCCCTTGTAGGGGCCTCCTTTGGTGAGTTCGGGGCCTGGGGAGGCCAGCCAGGTCTGGGAGGAGCTGGAGAGGAGAACCCTGAGCCCCTGGGAACCCCAATACCAGGCCCATCTGAGAGTTTGGAGGAGTTCCGTCCTGAGGGAGCTATGGGGCCCAGCGGGAGAGAGGTCTGAACCCCCTTCTCTACCTGCTTGAGCCTCA
>NW_006194155.1:0-990 GCF_000334495.1 Tupaia belangeri chinensis | reverse complement strand
AATTAATTTGTCATAGGGTAAATGCATTCATGGAAGTGAGAAAGAGTGAGAAAGTGAGAAATGACCCCTGGTGTGGAATAGTCACATCACAATAACTTCTCTTTTTCTCCCTCCTTTTAGGATTTTCAACACCTGCACACACACTTGACCTGTTTTTCAGGCAGCCCAGTCCAAGACTTTAACCACTTGGCCAGCAATGTGGGATGCAATGAATGGCCTTAATCATCATGCCACCAGATGCCCCCATCCTCCTTTTTCATTAATGTTGTGTGTCAAACTTAGAGAAATTGAGTACTCCATTTGTGTTTGGAAGATTTGTTAGTTAAAAGGATTTATGTAGGCTACATTTATGATCATAAAAATGTCAAGATACGACAATATTCAGGCCATTTCCACGGCTAGGCCAATAAGTGATAATGGTATTCACTTTCTATGAGGCAAGAAATAATTGTTCCTAATTATCAGTTTGGCCTAGAAATGGAAAAAAAAATACATTAGGATGCTAATTGAGGTTCAAAGAAACCATGTAATTGGCTAAGATTCACAGGACTAATGTCAGTGGCTCCGAGAACTCATTGCTCTTCAGTTTTGAGGAGATGAGACTCCTTGAATTACTTCGGTTCTATTGTTTTGTTTTACATTTTTATGCTCTAGTGGGTGGAATTTGATGAAACACAGCTCTGTGGGTCTGCAAGAAAATAAAGGTACACAGTCAAGTATACGAAATGTACATTCTTGCCAGACCAAAAGAGCTCATTGCACCAAGTGGCAAGAAATTTAGAAAAGTCAGGCAATATAGCTTTATTGTTACTCTGGGGATGCTGGAACCAGACTGCCTGAATTTAAATTCTGAGAGCACAATTTACTAAGTGTATGAGTTTAAGCAAGTTATGAAAAGTCTATTTACCTTAGTTTCCTCATCTATAAAACAGACATCATAATGCTACCTACCTCCATAGTTATAAAGGACTGATTAAGTAAATATATGTA
>NW_006194154.1:0-990 GCF_000334495.1 Tupaia belangeri chinensis | reverse complement strand
CATATTCTGATCACTGTTTTATGTTGTTTCCACCTGCATTAGCAGGCGAGGTTGCTGCTTCAAATGATCAAGACACTAAAGCAAGACCATGTGAGCCAGAATTTCACTCATCTCAATCACGTAAACAAGTACATGAGGAATCAGCTGTTTACAATCAAGTTTCTCTTCCATTATTTAAAAGTGAAACATCCAAACCTTTTGAAAGCCCAGGAGGAGGTTATCTTTCTAGTCATCCCACTCAAAGTAAAGTCAGAGAATTATCCCATGAAAACTCCAGTGCTAAGAACAATTCTAACTCAGCATGTTTTTGCAGAAAGGCATTAGATGGCATGAAAGATGGTAAAGTTACAGTTTTAAACACAGAAAAATTTTCTAGTGCCACTACTGCTGAAGAGTCTTTAAAAATATTGCCTTCTGGTTCTAAGTGTAAGGCAAGACATCCCTCTGCCAAGGCAATGAAGCAAATGGATATAGGTGTGTATTTTGGACTGCCACCCAAGAGAAAAGATGAGAAATTGCTGGGAGAACATGCATTAGAAGGGATAAAGTTAAATCCAGTTGTTAGTCCTAATGAAAAGGGGTCCCGGCAGCGCAAGAGGAAAGCAGAAAGCTCTTTAAGTGATTTGGAATTTGATGGAAAGAATTTAAATGAAAGTCAGCTCTCTGTGGAACTTTCTAGTGGGAGATCTCAGCGCAAAAGAAAGAGACTTAAAAAGTCAAAATCAGTGCAGGACGGAACACATCAGAATAGGTCAGATCAACGTATTAATAGTACAGAAGTTGAAACAGTTCATTTAAGTAAAGATGAAGTCTTCATAAAATCAGCTCATGGCAGGCTACCAAGAGGGCCTGTGAAAACCTCAGCATTATCAAATGCAGGAGAATTTAGAAAAAGGACATGTCCATTTTATAAGAAGATACCTGGTAAGTGGAACTATCAGTACTCAACTTTTTTGAACTTCATGTTTGTTGTCCATGGTGTGTGTGTGT
>NW_006194153.1:0-990 GCF_000334495.1 Tupaia belangeri chinensis | reverse complement strand
TTTTTTTTTTATAACCAGAGAGTACATACTCTCAACAGAGAGAGAAAATACTATCTCCCCCCGCCGCCCAGTGTGGTATGGTCATGCTGCCATTCCTTCTCCTTCTCCCTCCTTTCAGAATTTTGGACATTCACACACATGCTCCCAACATGTTTTCAAGCTGCCAGGGCCAGGAGTCAAACCATAGCTGGCCATATAGGATCTGGCTCCCTTAGCTAGGTCATGGAGGCAGTTCCACATCTGGAGGAGTCCCCGGCTAGACCCCGGCACACATCTGTTTTCTTTTTAGCTGTGTTTTTTTGGAGCCTTACAGTAAATGTGAATACCTGTCTCAAGGAAAACTGGCTAGTACCACCTTAAGCAAAAATGAAAAGCTATTTCCCAATTAGCAAGGCTCCTTCTATTTCCTCAGAGTCCTGAGCACCAGTATTGAGAGCAACGCGTGTTTTCCGTCTCACTCCCTGGTAGCTTCCTGGAACAGTGAAGAAGCTACAGCATTCTTTTGGGTGTCTCTTGGTCATATCATGAAGGACACCCACCCTACATTTCTGATTCTTGGATTAGCCAGCTTTTTCTGACACCCTCACCCCAAATATTCTTCTGGCTACTGCTTCTCCCCATCATTCTGGCCACTCCTTTTGCATCGAATGCCCTTGTCCTTGGACCCCTTTACCATGCTGCCTCCCGTCAATTTTCATCCTCAACCTGACTGAAAGTTTTTATTTTCTAGATAGAACTCAGCTGGTCATTTAGAAAAAGAAACTTGTGACACCAGAGGTAGCAGTTCCCCCTGGAAGCTTTCCTTGGTTTTCCCATCCCTCTGAGTGTCTTCCTTTGCTCTCATGGACTCCATGGTACATTGGTCAGAGACAAGTTCAAGGACTTGCTGGTGGATGAGTCATGGGTTCAGAGAGGCCTCATGCAAAAGGTATCAGGGCCAAGGGGATGATAGTGGGGGTTACACCATGACTCCTGGTGCCCAGGGAAAAG
>NW_006194152.1:0-990 GCF_000334495.1 Tupaia belangeri chinensis | reverse complement strand
CTGCTAAGAAGCTGTGCTCTGTAGGCTGGGAGCACATGGAAGGCCAGGGTTCAAGGGCTGAGGCAGGAGCATAGTGAGTCTGAGGCTAGTCTGGACAATATAATGAGACCCTGTCTGAAAAATTAAATGAATAAAGAGCTGGGCATGGCAGCTTGTAGTTGTAGTCCCAGTTGGGAGTCTGAGATAGGAGGAGTGTGACAGAGACTGCCTTGAAAACAAAACAAAACACGAAAGAGTCTGTCCATAGCTCCCTCAGTTACCAACCTGAGTGTCTTCTCCTTTAGTTACTAAAGAAAACTGGTTTCTCATTTTATACAAATACCTTACGGAATCTGCCCATCTTTATATTATACTGTTTCTGTTTTTATCCCCTCTAAGCTATCAGTAAAGGAATTCAGTCATTGTATACCCTATAAAGAACAATAATTAGGAATGTGTGATTTCAGACCACTGAAGCATTATTATTTTAGAAGTTTCTGCTTCATCCCACTGTTGGGAATACAGTCAAAGGAAAAGAAATCAGAATGTCATAAAGACATTTGCAGTGTTTACCCCAGCACTATCCATAAGAGGCAAGATAAGGAATCAAACAAAGTGTCCATCAAGAGAAATGGATAAAGAAAATGTAATATACACAATGCAATACTATTAAGCCATTGAAAAGGATAAAATCCTGTCACTTGAGGTTAAATGGATGAGCCTACAGGGCATTATGTTACTGAAATAAGGCAGGCATAGAAACAGAAGTACCATATGTTTTCACTTATATTGTGGGAACAGAAAAACAATAACAAAAACAAATAAAAACACCTCACAGAAGTAGAGAGAGGAAGGCTGGGAAGGCTGGAGGAGGGGCATAGAGAAAAGTGGATTAATGGAAACAAAATTACAGATAATTAAGAGAAACAATGTCTACGTATAAACGACAGAAGAGTGAATACAATTAATGATAACTTACTGTTTATCTTCCTAATGGTTGACATGAAGGCT
>NW_006194151.1:0-990 GCF_000334495.1 Tupaia belangeri chinensis | reverse complement strand
TTGGGATTTGGGGCTTGCACATACCCAGTATATCTTTCAGCCTCTCAGGGCCAGGAAACGGTAAATCATGTAAGATCCAGCTCTCTTAACTGCTAGGCCATGGGGCCCAAGCCAATTTGACTTTTATTTGATAGTATCATTTGGACAATGTATTGTGGGAGAGGGGGGGAGACCTCAGCTATAATGAGAATTGAAGTAGAACTCTTGTTTCAGAGAAATGGTAGATTATATTGTACCTAATCACTACCTGCCTTTATCATTTCTTCCTGCAAGTAAAATATATCCTTCTCCATTGCATTGACTATGGACTTGGACCTGCTTTGGCCAGTGGAATATGAGCAAATGTGACTTTTGCCACATTTGAACAGAAACTTTAAATGTGCCCTGGGTGTTTTATCTGTGCCCACCTGCAGCTGTCACTCTGCCCTCAGTGTACTGCTGTCTTCCCTGAGGCCAGCGGCTGTGAGAAGTAGTGTGCTATCTCTCTTGATACCAGAATAAAAAACGTGGAACACAAGCCCAGGTATAACTCAACAAACTGAAAGCAAGTTCAGATATTTCAAAGGGGCCCAATAGAGCTACAGAGATCACTAACCACTTAGGAATAGAAGCAAAAATAAAAATAAATGTCTGGCTGCAAATCACTAAATTTTGGAGGGTTGTTTGTTGTCACAGCAAGGCTGTGCAATGCACATGGAAATTTTGGGATTATTTAGCCAAGGGATGATGATGACCACTTATGCTTGGATGGTAGCAATAACATGGTATGTGTTTAGACATATCCTAAAGGTAGAGGCAAGGTATATGAGGTTTTTGTGGGTTTCTTATTTTTCGGTTTGTCTGTGTGTTTTAATTTACTATAGGGTATGTGTGATCAATGGAGGGATGGAGGGAGGAGGAGAGAAAGGGAGAGAAGGAGGGAAAATGAGAAAACAGCCCCTAGGGGTAAGGTCATATCACAATCTCTTTACCTCCATTCTCTTCTCAGGA
>NW_006194150.1:0-990 GCF_000334495.1 Tupaia belangeri chinensis | reverse complement strand
GTTAAATAAAATAGTTCTTAAAAAAAAAAAGTATTTAAAGCCATGGACTTGGATGAGATCATTAAGGGAAATAGCCCACCAAAAATAGTCCGAAGTAAAATGTCTGGTCTCCAGCCACCGCTGAGGCAGCTGGGCAGCTGGGGCAGCTGGCACTCACCAGGCCTGGATCAGGTGAGGAGGGGACACCAGGAGTCTATCTTCCCCTCTCTTTTCCAGACCTGCCTGTCCCCACAGCAGCGCCTCCCCACCCTTCTGGTACTGTTCCAGATAACCGTCCTCCTGTCCTCTCCCTGCTCCACCTTCCCAGTTGTTCCCGTCAGACACAGGGGCTCTGGGATGCCTTCCTCACAGGGTTAGACTGCCCAGCTCCCCTCTAGGAGGTACTTGTTTCATGCAAGGGCTTGTCTCCTCTTTTTTCTATTGCTCCGTGTCATTTGGTCAGGCTGTCATAGCAGGAGGCAGTCTCCAGGGATGACTGTGAAGGGACCCTCCCAGAGTGAAGGGGGTGTGCCTTCTCCAGCCCTGGAACCATGGCACCCACAGTGGTGCAGGGCATCTTTGGCCAAGGGTCAGACTGCTTCGGTTCCCTCTCCTGCCTTACCCTTGGCTGGCAGCTCGATGGCCTTATGGAGGGATGCGAGGCTGGGCTGTTCACCAAGCCTGCAGATTTGCAGGCTCTGAGGCCCAGCTCCAATCTCTCAATAGCGGGAGCACTGGGTTGACTAACCTCTGGCATCTGAGCCAACCTTCCACATCTGTAGGGCCAGTGAGTGGCACAAGATATTTCTGCCAGCTTGGTGTTTTCTGCTGGCCACTCTTGCCACTGCTCTGACTTGGGCGCATAGCCCCAGCTTCCCACTGGGGTGTCTCCCAACACTCACTCTCCCACGATCTTGACCCCTGCTACTGCCCATGCTGAGCCTTCCGCAAAGAATCATCTGGATAAATATCAATAGTGTCAGGTTTTGAAAATCTATATTCTAGCCCATA
>NW_006194149.1:0-989 GCF_000334495.1 Tupaia belangeri chinensis | reverse complement strand
ACCCCCTAGATTAAGCTCTAGACAAGACTGTGTGGTTGGCTGAAAGAGAGCCCATACAAATGAGTTCAAGCACAAAGGGAAGTTTTTAGGACGAGTATAAAGATGTCTTAAGAAGTCCTAGAAGAGAAGTATAGCCTAACCTCAGGAGGAACTGAAGTTTAAGGAGCTGGGAAATTCAGAAGCAAAGGTTATGCTATCCCTTCATCTCACACTGGCTGACTGGGTCTACATTCCCCTTTCCCTTCTCTCACAGGGGTTGACTGGTCTTCATTCCCCTTTCCCTCAGCAGACAGCAATATCTGCCTTGGGATGCTCCTCACTTCACAGCTCAGCCCAACGATGACTTTCTGTTTAACTTCCTCCAAGACTAAGGAGTCTCTAAAGCCCAATTCCCTGCGGGGAGAATTTGGGCCAGTTTAAGGGAGGAACTTGTGACAGTGACCTGGAAATAGCTGGGTTCCATCACAGTCTGCTCAGAAGGAGCCATGGGAGCAAAATTCCTGCACTGGTTCCTTAAAAAGAGAGTGTTAGGACAGAGTGAAAACAATAGAAAGGAAATGCCTTTCATTTCTAGCCCATGGCAGACCTCCCTCTTCAAAGCATGACCAACACCTTAGAATGTGTTCCGAGTGTGTTCAGCGATGGCTGCTAAGCATGGAGCTCTGGTGGTTGAACCTTCTGCAGTTCAGTCTTGTCCTCTTATTCCTCAGCACACGCAGAGAGGAAGTCTTTATCTGGAGACGTCTATCATCTAGCAAATACCGTTTAACATGGGGATGGAGTCCGTCTATTCTCTTAGTCACATCTCTTTCTAGATGGATACCAACACTTACGACTTTATATTGCAACATTTCTTCATCAGGCAAATGCTAACTACACAGCTGTAATAAATAATACAGACGTTCATAATAAAGTTATTGGACCCCTTAATTGCCTATTAATGCTAATACCTATGGTGGTTTTTGTTTTTTTTTTAGAATTATTTTATT
>NW_006194148.1:0-989 GCF_000334495.1 Tupaia belangeri chinensis | reverse complement strand
TTTTGTTTTGTTTTGTTTTGTTTTACTGTGAGATCAATAACTTCTTCACTTTTTAAAAAGCATTTTCAAAGAAGATAGTGGTGTATGTTTTTTGATTATATAGAGTGGTCTGAGATTCAGCACCTGATTTAGTCATTTTCTTTTGACATGAAATTCATACATGATTAAAAGGGATTACACATCCTTTTGAAGCTTCTCCACCTCTTTATAATGCCTTAAACCATACAATCTGGAGAGATGTATAAGATCCCTGTTCTTACAGCTTTAATCAGCACTGTTGGCTTTTTTCCTCCCTTCCACTCATGTTTGGTATAGGAGGATATTCATTCTTCATTTAATGACACTATGGTTATAGAAACAAAATCAGACTGATAACCATCAGTGCTGTCCACCCACTAGTGTGAGCTCTGCTCTTTCCGTGTCTAGCCAGATAGGCTCCCTATATAACCTTTGCTGCTTCTCCTCCTTTTAGTACTTCTGGACTGGGGGTGGGGGAAGGGAGGTGTAGAGAAAAAAAGAGACAATGTGTGGTGGGTAATGTTTAATCTATGGAGAATATTTCATATTATAAGAACTATTATTTGATTTTCAGTCCCAAATAGAGCTTCATGACTTTACAATTAGGCTGTTATTTACATTTCTTTCTCTTTATTAGCTTCTTTGATAAGGTGATAGTAATAACTTAATATGAGCTAAGAAAGAACGGGTAAGAGGTCTCAACAATATGAGTTTTGATTAAAACATACTTTTCCTCTGATCTGCTTAAATTTTCTCAGTTAAAGGGATCATGATTGGTCTCTAATTTGTCTTTTCTATTAAGTTCTTTCCTATTTTAATTATGAATATAAAGGTACCTGATATTTTGGAAATGGACTTGCCAAGGGGGAGGGGTAGAGAAGATCTAAACAAGGATGTAAAAACATAGCAAGTATGATAAGCCAATTTTAGGGTAGAAATCACATACAATAAATAAACTGACTTTGATCTGA
>NW_006194147.1:0-989 GCF_000334495.1 Tupaia belangeri chinensis | reverse complement strand
GTCATAAAATTAAAAAATAATACAAAAATAAAAACCTTTACAATAGGGCCCTAGGCATAAAAGAGTGACAGAGAAATAAGTATGGTCATATAATGTCTATGATAAACATATTCTTCTATTTTTAAGGACTTATCCTTTGAGAATAATGGATATTGGTAAAGCAGGAATATAACAAAGACTTCAGTAATTCAGGGTAAAGTTATATATACCATATAGAATATCTTAACACATTTAATAACATGGGACTAGAACAAATCATTTAGGGTAAAATAACAATTTGTCAAAAACTCTTCCCTGATCACATTCTATCTATCTTAACTATTGTCAGCCTTCCCTGCCAATTACCCTTAGTCTGTTCAAGCCTTTCTTTTATAGCACACAACACCAACACATAGATATTAAATATTTATCAGTTTATTTTCTCACTACCTTACCCCAATGCCATTGTAATAGATTGAGTATGTGAACTTAGAATTTATTTAAGTCCTAATCCCCAGTGTTATGGTATGTAGGGCTTTTGAGAGTTAACTGGTTTTAGATAAAATAAGGAGAACAAGGACTCCACTGTGGGATAGCATCCTTATAGAAACAGAAAGAGGGGATCATTTGAGGACATAGCAAGAAGGAAGCTATCTGTATAGCAAAAAGAGTATACTCACCAGAACTCAACTATATTGGTATTATTGTCTGGGGTTTAATCTACCTAGTTTGGAATATTTTGTTATAGCAGCTGCTATTGTCTGAGATCCCCACCAAAACTCACATTGATAGTTAATACTAAATGCAGCAGTGTTGGGAGGAATAGATTAGTGGGAGGTGTTTGGTTCATGGGGGTGGATCCTCCATGAATAGATTAATACCATCTCCAAGCAGTCACAAGATCTCACCATCAGTTCAAGAGAGAACTGGCTGTTATAAAGTAAGTCTGGGGACCAACAGATGATGTAATAGTTATGTAGCTGGATTCCCACATGGCCCACCAAGGTTCG
>NW_006194146.1:0-989 GCF_000334495.1 Tupaia belangeri chinensis | reverse complement strand
GAAACTGTTTCCCCTCAGCCTGGTTTGCCTTTCTGGACATGCCCCAGGGCCTGGCCACATGCTTGAGCTTCTGATCTGGACAGGAGGGAGCTTGAATGTGACACTGTGTCATAAGAAGCTCTGGCCCCACAATTCCTCAGAAAATCCTGAGGCAACCATGGAGGTCTCTGTGGAGCAAGTCTTCACATGTGAGCATGGTTTGTGCATGTGTAGTAGGACGGCCTGCATGATCTCTGAAAAGGCTGACTGGGCTGATGGAAGGGGTCTTGGAGAGAGCAAAGCAGAATAGAGCCAAGTCCATTAGCCTTTCCTCACTCAAGATTGGATGGTCCAGACCTCCAGGTAACTAACGTCAGCTCTCTTAGGCTCCAGCTTCCTGACATGAGCTCCCCAGACTTTTCTAGGGATTCCATTTCAGAGTGGACAGGCATCAGGTGACATATATCCTGTATGACATGGGTTGAGATGGAAATGGGGCTGGTAGGAAAGGGGAAATGAAGATTCCCAAGTTCCCACCTGAAGGTGTGAGCTGAAAACTCACAGATCCTGAGTGTAGCACTAGCCTTAAGCTGGGTCTATAAGACTCCTGTCCTGCTCCCCAAAGCCAAGATAGGCAAAAGTGATTTCATATAACACATCTTATCAATACCATGATAAACAAAATCACATCGCCACTTCAACACATGCAGAAAATAAATTTGAGGAGATGCATTATTCCTTCATAATGAAAACATTTTTAAAAAATAGGAATAGAAGGGAATATCCTCAAACTAATGAAGAGTGTGTAAACAATTTACAGGTAACATCACACTTAAGGGGAAAGCATACAGACTCATGTTCTAACATCAGGAACAAGATAAACATAGCCACTATCATCACTTCTGCTTGCCAGTGTACAGAAAATGCCAGCAAGAAAAATTTGGCAACAGAAATAAATTAAAGACATTTATATTTACATCAGCAGTTGGCATGGTGGTTAAGGTGCTAGA
>NW_006194145.1:0-989 GCF_000334495.1 Tupaia belangeri chinensis | reverse complement strand
TTTCTCACTTTCCCTTTGTCTGTCTCTATCTCTCTCTACAGCGAGTGCATGTGTCCTATGGAAAAAAAAAACCTACAACAAAACAACTTAAAACAACAACAAAAAAACCCCAAGAAAACAAAAAATAACAACCTGCTCTTATATTCAGTACTATACATGTGCTAGAAATGGAACTAAGGCAGTTGTAGCTTACATCTTGTAATTTTCAGGGTGTTTCAACCCCATAAGGTTTAAAGATCATCTGATAGCATGTTTATACATCCACACAAACTTTGGGGGGCAAATATCTGTGAATGTGTGCCATGTAGCAGATACTGACAGCCTCTAAGAGCATGATAGAAAACAAGACAGGCGCATCCCTTCCTTACGTTTTGAGATTGCTCTCACGACTTAGACTGAATCTGAGTCAAAATGATCTGTTACTTGGGTTGCAAGGTTATTTTCATGAGAAAAATAGGAATCTTTTCTACCTTACCCATAAGACGGACAGTCATGGACAGGGACATAGACATCAAGGTTTTGGGTTCTCAAACCACCTTTAATGCCAGAGTCATTTTTGGTAGAGAAGTCTGAGTCATGTAATTTTGCACTTTCAAGGAATTTTAGTGTTGACCTCAGTCTCTCATTTAACGAATTATGATACTTTCTGGATGTTTTAGTTGAAATTAATTCTATTCCACTTGCCATTTCTTTGATTCTTGGGTCATACCACATACTGTATTTCTGCTTTGCTCTACAGTATCCAAGTGTCTGGCTCCTTCTCTGGACTGAGTTTCTTGAGGGCAGAGTCTCTCTTCATTTCTCTTGCACTTTTCCTTTATCTGCATTCTCTCCCACTGCCTGACAGAGGGATTTCCAGGTGGTTGGGAAAGTGAACGCTCAGGCCCTGCTTTCAATTGCACTGCCCTTCCCCCCACAAATCTGCCGTAGCTTTAGTGTGTTGGTCTGAAAAACCAAGCCGATAGTAGCTTTAAGCATTTTGTTTGTAA
>NW_006194144.1:0-989 GCF_000334495.1 Tupaia belangeri chinensis | reverse complement strand
GCTTTCATTACTCCCAGCCGCCCCAGGGCCTCCGTTTCAGGTCATTCAGACAACTGTCGACCAAAAATACCACATTCCTTCTGGGGAGTCAGGAAGTTCCTGCTCTGTGCACCATTCTGCAAGCTAGCTGGGAGGAACTCATCACTACCTAAGGTGGGAATGAGGGCAGAGGCAAGGATGGTACCTCCTCACACAACAAAGGCTTCCTCGGGACAGCCAGAGCCTGAGGCTACGAAAAAACAGAGGGGCCAAGGAATTCCTCAAGAAGACCTAGGAGGTGAGAGTGGATTCACTCAGCATGCAGAGTCACCTGAGAGGAAGACTTACTTCTAAGGCAACTGGGAGGACTCTTGCACTTGAACTAGGGAAAAGGAGGAGGTAAAAGTTAAGGTGAGGGCAAATCCGTCCTGGTGTTTGAGGTTCATTGCCAGAGGAAGTTGGTGGGATTAGACCTGTCCTGTACTTAGTTTGAGTCCCTCCCTTTATGGGCAGCTCTCCAGGGTTGTGGTTGCCTGTCCTGGGACGGCATCGTTCCAGAGCCAACACTGCTGACAGACACAGGGCAGGGGGGTGGGGCGGGTGTTCGCCATCCGGGCCACTGAGGACACAGGCAGACAAGACGCCTCAACTCCCAGTTAGGCCTGGTCCCTACACTCCTGTCTTGTGGCTGTCATTCTTCTAGACAGGCTAGAAGAACGGCGTTCACAGGGACACTGAACTGGGGGGTCAGTGTGTCCTTGGGCTAGTCACTTCACCTCCTTAGCATTTTTAGAGTGAGAGGGGGAAAAAAGAGCATTGAACCTAATCTCACGGTTCTTCAATCTTCCAACTTTAGTTTAATCCAAAAGGACAGAGACTAGTCTTGTGCAAGAGACTGTGTTCTCCAAGCTTCACATCCACCCTCTTAGACCCCCACCCCCAACATACTTTTACTTTCCCTGGGTTGTTCCAGGTCTCTGTTCCTCATTCTGGCAAGTCCATCCCTCCTC
>NW_006194143.1:0-989 GCF_000334495.1 Tupaia belangeri chinensis | reverse complement strand
AAAAAAAGTGAACTAGGCTGAGTTGAGTGTAGTAAATATGACAAAATTATTTCTTTTCCTAAAGAAACTCTTTAAAAGTTTATTTGTCTATTAATATATTTATTATAAGAAAGAGAGAAAGAGGAAGGAGAGAGGAAATACAATGAGTATAAGTATATCTAGCATGCTTAGGGGCATCCCAGGACATGAACCCAGGATCTTTGCCATGTGGGGTTAGTTACATTATTACTGTGCTACCCTTGATCTCCTGATGTAACTTTTCATTCTAGACTGGAGTGAGGATAACCAAGAAAAAAACTAAATTACAGAATTACTTCATTATAATTGTGTTTAGTGTTAAGTATAATGTACTGAGATTGTTTAATAAAGAGCATGATCTTGCAAGAGGATCAGAAAAGGTATTTTGGGGGAAAGATAAGTCAATTTTTATTTTTGTTTATTTTTAACATTTTTTTATGAGTTTATAACTGCTTTCAAGAATGGGTAGGCATTAAACAGGCTAGTAGCCAGTGGAAGAACTGGAAAATGCAAGAGCATCAATAAAGACATTAAGTCAAGTAGGATCTCAGGAGGAAATAGATGAACTTAAATGACTGTAATTTGAAGAGTTATTATTATTATTTTAAAGAGGACTTAATAGAGACCTACTTCCAAGAGTTGTTAGAGTTTAAGGGAACTTACAGGACCTATCACCTCTCTTAATCTCTTCCACAAGGGATACAGTGTAAAGAGCAGTCAGAAGAAAATTTTATAGGACTTCCTTCAGTGGAATTCTGACTCTAAAACAGGAGACCCAACTACAAATACTCATGTAAGATTTCAGGAGAAGCAAATGCTCCCACCTCAGTCTCCTTTGTCATTGTTCCTTTTTGTAAGGGACCCCATTGACCAAATCCAACTGGCATCTAGCTGATTAGGATGTGTATTGATGCTATTCATCCATGTCATCCTCTCGGGATGGAGAACCTTAGGTAGGAGAGAGCAAGGAG
>NW_006194142.1:0-988 GCF_000334495.1 Tupaia belangeri chinensis | reverse complement strand
GGCTGTTCCCACAGCCCCTCCGCAGGGCCATGGTGGGCGTACCAGCTGGCCCCGGGTCTTTCAGCACACGCTGCAGAGTCAGGGTGAAGGAAGAGAAATGTCAGCCTAAGACCACTGGCTTTGACAAAACGGGCCCAAGGTTGTCAGCCCGTCTCCTCTTGTGGGCAGCAAGTCACAATCATTTCTTTGGAACCAGAGGCGGATTGCAAGTGGGGACTGGAACTCTTTTCAGAGACTGATTCAGGGCCACCGTTCACCCTGGGTTCCTACAGAAACCACGTCGCCTGCACGACAGTGTGTCTCGGTGCTCAGACTGAATCCATCGGGCAGGACTGCTTCCCGCAGTGGGCACGGGGGCATTGCCTACTAAAATGTGCTCTCAGCACTGACTTGAAAACCATCTGCAGGTGTGACAGAGTCTCTCATCCTTTATTATTATTATTATTATTTTAAAGAGCAATTGATCTGAGAGTGGGAAGGGGACTGTTCAAGCCTAATATATCCCTTTGGCCATACCTCCCCCAAAAGATGATTTAAAAACAGGCAGTGAGCCAGAGAATGTTCAAGGCTAACTTTCTCACGTGGATGAGAAAAATTATTGCGATGCCCTTTAGCTAAGTACACTCACTTCAGCCTTTATGGAGGGAGGCCGTCACGTGCTCGGCTCTCCTGGGGGATGAGCGCTCAGAGGAGTACAAGGCAGAACCTGGGGGCGGGCGGCCGAGAGCTGCCGGGAGGGCCCAGGGAGTACCCGCTTAGGCTTCTGCTTTTTTAAATAAGGCTTTTCGAGGAAGCTGTCTTCTTGCCAAAAAGCCCAAGTGGACTAGCCCCCTTTTGATCTTACCCATCGCTGCTCTAGCAGAAAGCAGTGGCCGACGCCTCTGAGCTTTGCAGACCTGCAGGTTTGCACCGTGGGCAGCAGTACAGAACACACCTGGGAGACGCGCCTTCTCCAGTCTGGTGTTCACGTGCATGCAGGTGGGGGGGG
>NW_006194141.1:0-988 GCF_000334495.1 Tupaia belangeri chinensis | reverse complement strand
GAACCACGGTCGGCCATGTGGAAGTCTAGCAACGTAACCACTACGCCATCCGCTGGTCCTGAGCTTTGGGCTTTAAGCACTGCATCACTCTGTAGGCCCAGACTCTGGGTGTCTTACAGGCAGAGGTTGGGTCTGTCCACCCATGTCACGGAGCGCCCAGGGCACCCCTGGCACACAGCAGCTGGTCAGTCAGTGTTTGTGCAGCCGATATTTACGGAGCAGTCATCACGTCCCTGACTGTCACTGCGCTAGGTGTGGGGGTTCGGCAGGACCAAAGCAAAGTCTCTGCAATGTCCCCGTGGGAGCAACTACTTAGCAAGTGGACCCATAAGTCATCTCAGAGCACAGGAGCGTCCTGCCCGAGGAAACCAATGCAAGGCACAGTGGTCAGGAGGGGCTTCTCTGAGGTGGTGACCTTTTTCTGAGGAGAGTGTTTTCCATTGCGGCCCTGAGAGGGGAATGAGCTTGGCCTGTCTGAGGTGCAGGAGGAGAAAGCCCGGCATGGCTGGTGCGTGAATAGCCCGGGAGCAGGTGGGCCAGTGGGAGCCAGGGGTTCACGCATGCAGTGGGGTGGAGGCCAGGTGGGGCAGAGGCCAGACTGACTTCCTCATGGCAGGAGGTCCCGGGAGAGGACGAACCCAGATACGTGCCCAAGGGAAGAGAGCCTGTGACCAAAGCTGCCCCCTCTTTTGCAGTTAGCCCCGTGTTTGACCCAGCGGAGGACGGCAAGGGAGACAGCGCTGGCAGGGCCAGGCCATCTGTCGGCGGCACCCGTCAGTCCTAGTCACGCTCGCTGTGTGTGGCGCTGGTTGGGAGGGGCTGGGAACGTGGCCACAGGCAGATGGTTTTTCCTGTAACTGTGGTACCCACATAACTGGGGATGAATGGCTGGGAGTAGAGGGTAGCCCAGATTAAAGACCGCCAGCCCTGGTGGGAACTCAGGGTCTGAACACTATTTGGGGCATTATGAGGACCCCCAGCAGGTGCT
>NW_006194140.1:0-988 GCF_000334495.1 Tupaia belangeri chinensis | reverse complement strand
GGTTTTCATTTTGTTTGTTTTAAGTGGGCATTGGTTGGTGTTTCAAGCAGCCCTTCCCTACCTATTTGGATCAATTTCGTTGACTTTTGCCAATGATTGGTGAATTGTAACTGCCGTTGTCCATTTTCTCCTCATTTGAGAATGTAAAAATTCAGTTCCTGTAGCTTATTAGCTTCACACCTATGAAAATAAATGAAAAACTTGCTGAGCTCTCCTGGCAGAGGAAAATGCAGTTTAGTTTTGTTGTCCTTGCTCTTTATTGGTGACCATGTGACCTGGCGTGTCACAAATAGCCTGGCCCACTGCTGAAGAGGAGCGAGGACATCTCAGTGTGGAACTCCTCCTTTTGGGAGGGAGGAGTATTTGTACTTAGCATCTGCTCAGATGCGATGCACTTATTAATAGTTTCTGTGCCGTCAATATTTGTGGGCTAGGGTAGAGGCATTAGCCAGGCTGACCTCCTACTTAGTGAAAAGCAGTTAGTGGACACAGCACTACCTCAGAAACAAGTCCAGTTCCACTAGGACTCCCGTTGTTACCTGTTTGCAAACAGTAGGCTCAAGTACTTCCCTGTTTCCTCTTAAATAAAATAGAGGAAGCATTCCAGAGCCTGTTGGCAGATGCAGAGTGAAGGTGCTTATGAGTTGGAGTCAGGCTGTCAGGCTTAGCCTCTGCAAGGGCCTCAGAGGCAGAGGCTCAGCCAGGAGGCAGTGTCACAGGGCCAAGGCCAGCAGAGGTGGTGGCTCAGTGGTGGCTCAGGGCGGGAGCTACTTTGGGGAGGAGCTGAGCACAGGGATTTGTGTGGATTAATTCAGCATGGAACAATTAAGCGTTTGCCAGATGCAGAACAAAGCCTTAAAGAAAATCACTTGGTAACTTGCAATTCCTAAGCTGAACAGTCCACGGTGCCCTCTCTACCCACTATCTGCCGGGACAATTGGGAACTCCCTCAGTGTATATGGTACACTTTTGTTCTTTTTTTTTTTTT
>NW_006194139.1:0-988 GCF_000334495.1 Tupaia belangeri chinensis | reverse complement strand
GCCATTACGACAACTGCTGGTCCCAAAAAATAGCTCTTTATGAACACTTTACAACAGAACAGAACCAGATGAAGTTTATGAATGATAATTATGTGTTTGTCCCAGATGTCTTAACTGTAGCCTTTGAAAGAAGACAAGTGTAAAATACTATAAATTCAAGGCAGTCAATAAGAAATTCCTTTCCCCAATCATAACTCTTAATTCATTATTGTATAATGAAATTATATGAACAGAGTACCATTTTCGCCTTATATAAAGGTCTTAATATGCATATTTTAAAATGAACTTTTTGTCTCATTGAAAGACAAAAGTAAACTTGTAGAAAGTGAAAAGAGGCATGTTTTCCTTTCAGATACCAATAGCTACCCCTTTGCAAAATTCTTGAATTACAAGTCATTTTCTTGGAGGAAGAGAAAAAGAATAAGTTGCCTGCTTAATACAATTTTTAAAAAGCCCAATATGGTTACAATTATAACACTTGCCAATAACAGTGATTATCCCTGTTTAAAATTAATTTCTTAATTAAAATATTAAATGTCATTTTGCCATTTTTTTTCTTTTTTAGTCTGGGTTGCATTTCAAGAGGCTTTATTAATAGCCATTAATTGACAAAGCTTCTATGGTTGGGCATTTTATTGAGCATTATTACACATTTCTCACAGCCAACATTTGATTTTCTGTCAGATTTGCAGTGCTCTGGTTCTACACGCTAGCAGTTTCAAAGCAGTAGCATTTATAATTTAACTTTAACAATTCATGATAGTTTCAGCAATTTTAAGATTCTGTTTTTGGAAGGAGACATTATAACCAAGTTCTGTAAAACAAATAACTTCATTTTACGTGGAAATTTATATGTGAAGGCCAAGTTCCCCCCAATTTACCAGTTTGACCTATTTCTGCAGTTGTAGGGATCAAATCAAAATTTAAAATATTATAAATATATTGAGACATTCCATAATGTGGTGGTTAAGGCAGCTGGCTCCCACAT
>NW_006194138.1:0-988 GCF_000334495.1 Tupaia belangeri chinensis | reverse complement strand
AGCATTTCCTTAATAAATTATTTGCATCAAATCCCATATCAAGCTCTGCTTCAAGAGAATGTGCCTTAGGACACCCACCACTTAAAAGGCTTAGTCTTTGAGACTTCGTGGTAGGATAGTCATGTGGTGGTATAGTTCACTGAGCAATAAAACCCAGCCAAGTTATGTCTTTGAATAAAGTATCAGACTCAGAGTACCTGATTCTGTGTTGTTCAAATGACATTGCTGCTAAATCTTTTCTTTAACAGACCTTGTTTTCCCCACTTCTACTCACAAATTTGGAAAGTTCCACAGATCACTAAGAACATGCCAAAAATATACAGTAGAATCTAGTCATTGTCAGTGGTTCACAAATACGTTCAGCTAATAGTTTCATTATAATTATAATGTAAAATTTGCACAATTTACTTCCTTACTAATATTTTTAGTATGGGCTAGTTATTTAATCTTTTTGATCCAAGCTTTAATCATTTTTAAAACGTAAAAAAAAATCTCCTAAATTGCTGAAAACCACATTATCTCAAAGGCATATATTAATCTCCCTACAAATAGTACTTGCTCCCTTCATCCTTCTCTTTCTCATTTTTCTTCACCTTTCAGAGTAGTAAAAAAGCCAGTGTATGTCATATGATATTTAATTTTAAAAGTTTAATGCATTGAGGTTATTTTATAATGAAGAAATTAGGACAAAATAATAATTAAATTTTATTTCAAAAATCTGCAATATTTAAAATGTCTTTAATATTGTTATTGCTTTAGGAGTCGATTGAAATATAAAAGGGCAGTATTACACAGAAGTAATTGAAAAACCTTATTTTTCATAAAGTAGAAAGTATATCAAAGAGAATGAATACATAAAAGAGAGTGTTTAGATTTTGTTGTAATATTGTCAAGAATATTAAGTTTTTTCAAGCATCAGTAAGAATACAAGTAGGTATCTCTAGTACGCTTATACCTGGATCTTGTTTCCTCTAAAATCCTGAACAAA
>NW_006194137.1:0-988 GCF_000334495.1 Tupaia belangeri chinensis | reverse complement strand
AAAAAAAAAAAAGCATGCGCAAGAAAGAGAGAGAGAGAGAGATAAAGAAAACTTTGAACAGAACTCAATAATCCCTAGTACCTATGATCAGCTGGACAGCATACAAAAGCCAAAAGGCAGGTCCCAGGATGGGTCAACTTAAGACTTAATATTTGCCTTTCACTAAGCAAACTAATAAATCCCCTACAGTTTTAGCCACGCAGCGCTTCCAGTTTTTATTTATTGGTCAAAATGGCAGGCAGGGCTTTTCCCCTCCCAGTCACCCTGGGGTAAACAGAAGTCCCCTCCACCTCTCCTGTCATCAGCTTGTATGTCTATTTGTCTTCTCCCTCAACAAACTTGAGTTCAGCACAACGGACGAGTGCAAACAGCTTTGAAGTTGTCTTTGGTAATGAACTTTGCAGGGCAGTCAGGTTTCCCCATTATGTAGCTGAAGGCAAAGGAAGAAAGAGCTACTGGGCAGGGAATGGCCAGACACCAGCTGGGTGGGCAAGGCTGAGAACTTGACCAGAGGAAGGGACCTTAAAGGAGCATCCAGACTGACTGCATTCCCTTCTCTGGCCCAACTAAGAGATGAGGAAAGGGAGACCCAGAGCAATGACCAGAGGGACTTACCTGGGATCTTAGAACTAGTTGGAACCAAAGCAGGACTGGTGTCTGGCTCTTTTCAGGCCTCCCTCCACCTATGCTCTGCCTATATAATCCACCAGCCTGGCACACAGGGTCTTACCTAAGGTCAGTGGCCACTGCGAAGATTACTTTGTGCCAATTAAACTGCAGCCTCCAAGCAGAAGGGTCATTTCTCCGGGAGAAACCTCCATCAACACGACTCTTCACATTTTCCTATGGGGATTTCTGGGGTTATTTGAAGAGGATGAAAGTTTTCCTGTGGGTCAAATTTCAATGCAATGGGAAAATCTCAGAGGGAAGTCTGAACAAAATCTCGGGGGATAGGTGGCAGGGAGATTATCTGAAATGAAGATGTGCT
>NW_006194136.1:0-988 GCF_000334495.1 Tupaia belangeri chinensis | reverse complement strand
GGGGAAGACAATTTGAAGCAAAGAGACTACAAATATAATTCTGAGGAAACATTTCTGGTGTGTTTGAGATGCTGCAAAATGAGCATGAGTGAAGCAAAGTCAAAGGCAAAAACAGCAAGTATAGAATTGCTTTAAATGGGGCTAGGTATCTGTAGAAAGAGTGAGTGTTGTAGAAAAGATCAGGAATTCAGTTTGAGGCACATTAAGTTTATGCCGACTAGCAGGTACTCAGGTGGAAATGTAGAGCAGAAAGATGTGGATAGGGATCAGGGTGGTTGCAAAACTTTCACTGCTCCAAAATACCAGTTGTGTTGCTTTTTGACCATACAGTTTCAGCCCTGAGACTAGATAAAATTTCAAAGGAATGAGTATAATATATTTTGAAAATCGATAACTATTTTAAGTTTTTTCCCTGGAGAACATATTTCTTTGGCCCATTTTACTATTTAGGATATGATGTCAGAACAGACAGGCCCAGAATGCAGAGATTCATTGAGGTTCTACTGCACACACAGATGTACTTACTGTTTGTATTACTGCCGTACGCACTTACGATTTCTAGCAAACTTGGGTTTTCACAGTTCACACAGGAATAAGTGTGGTGCAAATACACTTGTTTGCACTGCATAAACGAGTATATTCCTGACAGGTGAAGATGTTAATTTTGAGTAGGCATTGATAAGAACTAAAACTTGGCTTGTAGTTTTACAGATCTGAATGACTACATGGATTTTCTGCATTCTGGCATCTAGCACTACATATTTCAAGACCTATGTCTCCTATACTACTTTCATATTTCTAGATACCATGTATTAGCCATAAAACTCAGGTTAAAAATCAACAAAAATGGCAATTAAGGAAAATTTATTTTCTATGGTAGTATCTGATTAATTATCTTTCTTCAATTTTACCACATTTACTGTACAATTATTTGCTAAATAAAATATTCTAAAGTTTAAATTGTTTCAAATTTTGTCAGATGGAAAGA
>NW_006194135.1:0-987 GCF_000334495.1 Tupaia belangeri chinensis | reverse complement strand
TGGGGACCCTTCTGGGGACGGCTGCTTAGTTACTGCTCTCTACGTAACCTGACACTCATTTTCTACAGGGGACAGACGCACCTGTCATCAGATTGCTGTTTATTGAGTGCTACTGTGTGCCAAGCCTCATTGCGAGTGCTCGGAATTCCTCGGTGGATGAGAGACCTGGCCGGACAGGGAGGGATTGCTTCCACCTCCCTAAGGCTGGATCCAGACACCGAACTGGTCAGAGCAGGAACGCGTACACAAACATGGTGATCTCCGCAGAAGTGGTCTGAAGAGACAGCCAGAGCAAGATGATCTTCTACTTTTTAGACAAAGAGCAATAAACTTGTACAAAAAAGGGCAGGGCAAGGGGATCTGGGCCGAGGGCAGTAAACCAGGGAGGTCCCTGGGAGGAGGAAGTCAAACTGCGGGGAGAGCAGGTTGCCTTGGGAGTTTACTCGGCAAGTCTCTGGAGCAAGGCCCCTCTGTGCACCCTGGTACCGGGAGCTGCCCCTCCCAGAGGAACCCTCACGGCTTGCCGCGCTGAGAAGGCAGGTCAGAAAGCCTTTCTGCAATTATAGTTCCTCCCACGTTTGCAGCCCAGCATAACCAACGTATCAAGATGGCCTTCCGGGGAATGGCCCATTGTAATCCAGAGGGCTTGCCTGTAATGTTCACCAATTGCAAAGGTCCAGCAGGGGACAACGTAAATTTCCCAGGGTAGGACACTGCTGACAGCCGAGCGGAGACTGGCCCGTGCCAGAGCGCAGGCTCAGGCTACACGTGTTCTGCCCAAAGAGCGCGTATGTCACCTAGGAGGTCCACACAGACTCCGGTCTCCAATCAGGGGTCTGGCTCCCACATACATTGTTGGAGGATGACAATTAAAGGCAGAGTGGCCAGAGCTGGCCCGTTAATTTAATGCCTCTGACCTGGGCATGCTGACGTGGAAGGGGTCGCGTGCCCTGGAACAGCCCCGACCTTGAGCCCACTCTGTGAGGT
>NW_006194134.1:0-987 GCF_000334495.1 Tupaia belangeri chinensis | reverse complement strand
TAGCAAAAACGTCTCTCAAAAAAAAAAAAAATGTAAACTTTCACATTATCAGAAGCTGGCAGCTGGGAGTCCAGAGCAGGTATCTGAGCTGGCCCTGGGAGGCTAGGCAGGCTGCCTGGAGGAGAGGAAGCCTGGCTGAGCCAAGAACCGAGCACTCAGAGGGCAAAGGTCTGGAACTGGAAAACACAGCGTGTTCCAGGGACAGAGAAGCATGCAGTGGGCTGGAACAGAGACGCCAGGGTGGGACGGCAAAAGCCGGTTTGGCGCCAGAGAAATGGGCAATGATCAGAGTCCACAGGGACGCTTATGCCCAGGCAGAGTCTGGACCTTATCCAGGGGCACTGGGGAGCCACAGATGGCTTTAGGCAGGGGGACGACATGACCAGAGTCACCTCTTGCCTGTCACCCTCTCACTGGGTGACCCTGGGCCTCAGTTTCCCTATCTGTAAAAGGGGAGCTGAGGTCCTGGAAGGACCCGGCAGCACAGGTACTCTGCATCCTTGGGCTCTGTGTACCCTCCCAGGTTTGGTGATCGACTCCCAGTCCCCCGGGTCAAGTGGAGCTGATCGGCCGTGATCTTTGACAAGGAGCCTGGCACGTGCGTCCCCAGCCTCACATTAAACACACACCCATCCTTGCAGGTGCCCTGACCCAGCCTGAGGACTGAGGATGCAAGGTGGTAAAACACAGCTCGTGCCCTGAGGTGGCCCTGGGCTTGCTGGGGAGACAATCCTAACGCACCCTAGGAAGACAGAGGATGAAAGGTCCCCGTAGGGCAGCTGGGGCTAGGGTAGGATCAGGGAGGGCTTTCTGGAGAAGGCATAGCCTGAGCACATGGCTTGGGCTTAGGCCAGAAGCACAAGGGCTGCATTTATTATTTGCCTGTGGTGGCCAGCCTCCCATGGGCTAGTGTGCCCAGAGGGTCTTCACAGGTGGGCACTTCCTTCTGTGTGCATTAGGGGGTACCCATATATATGCACGCATGTA
>NW_006194133.1:0-987 GCF_000334495.1 Tupaia belangeri chinensis | reverse complement strand
AGGTGGCCTGGGGCTGATCTCTCTTTCCCATCCCCCTCCTTCCGGGTCTCCGCCTTTCCTCTGGCTCCCCACTGAGACCCCGGCATCAGAATAGACCTGGGAGAACCCGGGGTCCCGAGGAGCTGAGCGATCGACCCCCAAAGGCAGAGCCTATATCTCGGGGAGCTGCTGAAGGAGACAGGAAGCTCGGGAAGGATGCTCAGGTGCCAGGAGCACGTTTCCCTGGGGTCGCGGACATTGGATCATCGGTCACAGGACAAGTCGTTAGGGGTCGCTTATGTTCACACAGCCTCACGATTGTCCCTTGCTCTTCGCCTCGTATGAGCCCTAAAGAGTCCCACGGGTGAAGCGGAGGCCACCAAGGGAACGTTACAGGTTGAGGAGGCTGGAGCGCGCTCAGCGAATCCTCTTCCCAGCCCGCTAGCACCATTTCCGTTTCCACCAATCAGCGGCCGCCAGACTCCGATCTTTCCCCCCCGGGGCACAGGAATAAATATTCCCGGGCCGTCGGACACAAGCGGTCCTAACGCGTTTCCCTCTCGAAATGAGACTTTACTCTCCAGCCCCAAGTACCAGGTCTAGGAGACAAATTCAGCCCGATTTACCCTCCTGGGCCGTCTCATCCATTTCTATTTCAGTCCCTTCTAAAAGGGAGACTCCACACACCCTTCTGACTTCAGATTCACGTCGCCCTCCGAGCCAACGACCGCCCTCTCCCCACCTCGCACACACAGATAGACACGCAGGCACGCGCATGAGCTTCAAGACGATTTTTGCATCACTTAACACATTTCTCGCCTCCTTCAGAGCTGGAGGGGGAAGCAGCTGCTGCTGATCACAGGAGAAGCCAGAACCAAACTCCTCCCTCTAGCTAGTTCCTTTGCTTTCTCTCCTGGACTGGGAAATGAGTTTAGCCCTGGAAGGGAAAAACAAGTTTTTGCTGCTCGTTTTTCTATTTTGTTTTTCTTCATATAGGAAAAAAAAAAA
>NW_006194132.1:0-987 GCF_000334495.1 Tupaia belangeri chinensis | reverse complement strand
AATTAAAATATAATTGCCAAAGTTGATCATGCACATAAATTCATTAGTGTCTTATTATTGTTTTTCCCAAAAGTCATTAAGAATTTGTTTGCCTCAAAAATATTTTCAAAATTATGCATAGCAAAACACATTAAAGGTGCTAGGTTTGCTTTTTTTCCTAGGGAAAATTAATGGAAACAGTCACCTGAAATATCAACATAGTCCATCAAAAACTAATATTACAAGTTTTTTCTTTAATTGTTACAACATTTTTACCTAAAAGTTTTGGATTAAATGGCAGGTGCAACATGTGAAGATTTAATATTCTGGACAATGTTTGGGAAACAAACATGGGGAAATAATTTCATCAGGTGTTTTGAGATGAAACACTGAGATCTTATTAGGAAATCTGTAGCTTTGTGGGGGAGAAGAGAGAAAAAGAATAATGTCTCTATTTATCATCGTTCCACTACATGACTTTTGATTTAAGAGAACTGAGCGCATTTGTTTTCAGTTAAACATGGTATTAAACATTAAACTCATTCCATCAATCATTTGATAATAGGTAAGTATTTACACTATATTTTTATTTACTGTTTTAGCTTCTATTTATTGTATAGAATTCATAATTCTTCTGATGTATTTATTTTCATCTGTCTCATATGTATGTATACATGTGCATATATATTAAATAGTTAAACATGTAAACTGAAATGTAAAAATACTTTAAATGAAAATTTCTAGCAATTAACTAAAATATGTGGGACATAACCTGGTTTCTATATTGGTATATTTACACTTTAGAAAGATCTAAATATCTAATATCAGAATAATTAACATCCATAATAAGTAACAAATATAAAATATCTGTGTATTTTATATTCCATTTCCATAAATGTGGTATAAACATATTCATTAAATAGTCTCAGACCATGCTGTTTAACCATCCAGTTAAGCAACTGGATTAAAAAAATTTTATTAGAAATTTAAAAATAGAAACCAGCGGGT
>NW_006194131.1:0-987 GCF_000334495.1 Tupaia belangeri chinensis | reverse complement strand
ATTAGGAGCTGTGTTTTTGGAGGAAGTTGCTGGCTCTGTCCTAAGCCTGGAGGTCTTCAAGGATCTCTGGCATCTGTGTTGCTACCCCAGACCTTGCATTCTTTGTGATCAACAAACTTTCGTTTAATTTCCTTACCATTTGTACTTAGACGAACTCAGGGGGGAGTTCTTATTTCACTTCCTGTTTCATAGACTTACCGTAGAGTCAGAATTATCAAGGACACTGGTTACTACAGCAAGGAATATGCAGGAGCCCCAGCGAGACTCTTTTGAGTTGTTTATCATCCTCCCCTCCAGGAATTACTTGTTGTACCCTGACTGGAATATCTCTCCCCCAACCTCTCTATCCATGCTTCTCTGACTTTCTGGATGGCTGCAGAAAGAGACACCTCTCTTTGCAGACACTTTGTTTCTGTCAACTGGCCTATCCTATTTTAGAGAGAGCAGTCTGGGAGATTAGGGATTTTTAATATCTGGTGCTGGGAGAGGATCCAACACCATCAAAAACAGGGGATTGAGGGTTGCCTCCAAAAAAGCCCGAACTTACATGTCAGGCCATGCTCTGTGCCCTCAGAGATTGGGAACCGGATTTTTGGAGCAGGTTGACGAGGCTGTGCTGATTGGGCTCCTTCACTGAATCTGGTGCTGTGAGAAGCTCCTTTGTTGGGAACAAGTATTTCTTGATATCCCAATGAGTTTTTTCCTAATGGATTACCAAGATGAGGTTTTGTCTCATTCCTTGTTTCATCACCCTACACTCACTGGGAGGGTTATCAAAGACTCTGGTCACTATCCAGAGGAATTCACATAGGCGCTGGTGAGACTCCTTCCCCTCCTCTGTATCACTTAAAGGGCCCTCATCATTGCCTTTTCAGTGAAGCTGGCATCCCCCCACCTTTGTGTCCTTGCTTCTAGGAGTTCCATGAGGTGAGGTAATACTGGAACATCCATACATCAGGAGGGTCTCTGGCGAGTGAGCAGGGAAGC
>NW_006194130.1:0-987 GCF_000334495.1 Tupaia belangeri chinensis | reverse complement strand
TTTTTTAATTTAAATTTCTCTTATTCTAAATTATCTTCTTTTAAATTTTCTTGTTTTAAAACATCCATAGTTTAAAAATAAATAAAAGGAGGGGAGAGAATGAGAAGACAAAAAAGAAAAGAATAATTCCGTTCATCCAAACACAGTCAGTTTGGGTTCTCCAGGAGGGAGATGCCAAGAGGAAATGAGAGTTACAAGAAACTTGTTGGACAAAACATCTATGAAGAATCTTGGCCAAAAGGAGGGCCAGTCACAGTGGCACAGCAGTCACACAATAACTCTGCAGTGCTAGATCCACGTGGGAAGTGTCCTGGGTTTGAATCTGGAATCTCCTCGTGTTTGCCAGCCATGCACACCCACCTGTGATCCCGACTTCCTGGGAGAGTCTATGTGGGTGGGAGTACCTCAGTGTAAGACACTGTTGAAGGTGCTTGTCTTTCTCTCATTACAGAAAGAAAGGTTTTGTTTTTTAAAGGTGATAAGGAGCAGGTGTGGGGAGAGAACCTCTGATTACGATGCAGGGCTAACACCCAGGAAGGAAGTGGGGAAGAAAGAGGACTTGAGTAGAAAAAGCCTCAGAGTCAGTCACTCTGAGAAAATCCTAGCTAGGGTTCAAGACAATAAATCTGTTGCACCTCTAATATTATCTTCCCACTGGCTGTCCCCATAATCCTCTACTCCAGAAAGGGAATTCTACACAAATCTCTCCGTGGGAGCCAGTCCCTGGGCCAGCCCTCTGGTGAACATCCCTCTGATTTGCCAAGCCCCATAGGTGGGTTCAGACACAACTATTCACTCTGCAAACATGGCAGCTTACCAAAGTGACGGAACTGTGTGTGTGAGTGCATTTTGGAGCAGGAAAGAAACGAATGGCCTATTTTGAGGGCTATATCCACCCTAAAAACATGTCCTTGGTCCTCATTTCTCTTCCCTGTTTGAATTAATAACTAAACTGGAAATCTCATAAAGAAAATGTAGCAATTTTGA
>NW_006194129.1:0-987 GCF_000334495.1 Tupaia belangeri chinensis | reverse complement strand
CCCTGGGGGTGATTTCTCACTTTCTGTCACCCTGATGAGTGCACCTACCCTTTAACAAAAATCTTCCTCAGAAGAAAGAAAGAAGTTATCTAAATTGTTTTGTGTTCCCTTCAGGAGATTTTCTCCATGTTTGACTTGGAAATAGGGTTGAAATAATCAGATGTCCTTTGGTGAATAGGTTTGAGCTATTCAGTAACAAGAACTGTGCAAGCCCAGCCCAGCTGCAGGTCTGGTTCTGTAACACCCTTTTTACTTGGTATCTACACTGCATGGTCACAGTCAATGCAAAGTTGAGTACTTAACCACAAATGTGTCTGGCGCCACATCTACAGTAGTTACCACCTGGGCCTTTATGGGGCGACTTCCAAGCATATGGAAGAACCACCACCAGAAAGAGGAAAATTCCAGGTGGTACATTTGCTGCTAAAATGATTGTTTCTTAACAGTTGAGTGGGGACTTGAAGTAAAATATGTATTTCTTTTCCCCAAAGGCAATTACCAAAGATATGTTTGAAGAAGCACTGCGGGCCTTGGCCGATGATGACTTCTTGACAGTGACTGGGAAAACTGTCCGCCTGCTCTAGAGCTGCTCTGGGCGCTGCAGTCTGAGCTCCACCTGCCACACCTGCCTGCGTGTGCACTGCCCCGGGCCCATCAGCTGCCACCACTGCCTGCCATTACTGTAAATAGAGTCTAAGAGTCATTTGCCTACATAAAAACTTTTCTAACCTGTGTCCTATTTTCTTAGTGACAATTTTTAACATTTCAAATAAAAATGCAATGCCATTTGCAAACAGATTGTTTTCCTAAACCCATTTTTTAGTTTATATGTAGGCAGATAGCAGCCTGTCAGTTCTTTTTCAGGTTGGCAGACTGGGTCATGGTTTTTGTGCTAGACTTGCTAATGGCAGTCATCCCTGTGCTTGAGGACTTTGTGACATGAGATAACAGACTCAGGCAGGGTTGCTGTTCAGTGTGAAGTAAAAA
>NW_006194128.1:0-987 GCF_000334495.1 Tupaia belangeri chinensis | reverse complement strand
GCTCTGGAACCAGCTTGTGTTTCTCCACAGAGACACCTCCCCAAGGCATCTGCCAGCCGCAGGAACAGAAGTTCCTCTCACCTTCCCAGCTTCACGGGACTCTCAGAGATCAGGAGCCTTCTGGCCTTGCACCTGGTGTGTCTCCATAGCTGGCCTCAGCTCCATACCCCTGAGCACCTCCTGGCCTGTTGTGGCTCCGTGCTGTGGGTTAGGTCTGCACTGGACAGGTGCGGGGAGGCTGGGTGGCGCTGGAGCCCTGGGGCAAAAAACAAGGTCAGGGAGGGTCAAGAGGGAAGACTGGATGTCCCAGTTCACCCTTAGAAGATCTGGTTCCTCAGGTCCCGGCTGCCTTGAGAGTAGAGGAGCAAGGAGTTCTGGCTTGGAGGGACGCCGTGCCTACAGGGAGGGGCATCAGGTACTGGAACGTTACTAGCATTGATCATCCTAATGGCAGAAGCTGTCATCTACCGGGCACCTCCTATGTGTTGGCACTTTGTCAGAGCTTGATAGACACGAGTGACAGGGAAGCATCACAGTCACACTGCAAACCATCGTAACTACCCTGCTTTACAGAGGGGAGGCTGAGATGCAGAGAGGTTAAACAACTGGTGCAGGGTCACACAATGATGCACATTAGGGCCCAGAATGGGATCCAGACTGTGCGGAACCTCAGATGAATAGGCAGTTGCCTTGGAAACTGCTGTTGTCATCATAGCCCAAAGGGTTGGTGCCAATTGATTGGCCAACCCCAGGCCCCGAGCCTTGCAGATGTCTGCTCTCTGTCATCTCCAGCCCTTGGGTCACTGGAAAGATGCTCTAACCTTGATCACACAGTCACATTGGCCAGGCTTCCCCAGCTCTGAGGAGTCAGAGCTTTCTCTACCCTTTGTAGATGGGTTCCTTCTCTCACAAACCTTCCTGGGATAATCCCTTGGGCTGGGGCAAGAGGTGACTGGAGACCGTGCCTGTGGCTAGAAGGCCTCTCAC
>NW_006194127.1:0-987 GCF_000334495.1 Tupaia belangeri chinensis | reverse complement strand
CTGGTCCCAGCAACTCCTGTTCCAAAGCCTTCCTGTGGCGCTTATGCCAGAAGGAAAATACGAGACACCTATAGCCACTCTGAGTCATGTGCCCCTGCTTCTCATTGATCCAGCCAGTACTAATCGGAAAATGAAGTGGCTTATTCCCTGAAGTGCTGAGAAGGATGTCGCTTCATTCCTCTTGGCAAACCTTTAAGAAGCAATAATGGGCCCTATGGATGGCCTCATTCAAATTCCTAATAAACTTTATGGTAATTACTTCTATCTATTTGGCATTTATTATGTAAGTGCATTCAAAACATATTGTGGAAACTTACAGAAGAAACCCTAATGAGACACAGCGATATATAAACGCCAGATGGCAGAGATACTGGCCTCTTAGACATTAAATCTGAGCTTCTCGGCAGACATGGTGAAAGAAGAATCAGGACTTTATTAGTAGCTTTTAAACAGGAATGTATATCAGAGTTACTGGAGCAACTGTTCAAACATAGGCATGTCTAAGACCGACTGGTTTGAAATTCAGCTCAGCAAGCCTTTGGTGAGACCCAGCTACGTTGAGTCCTGAGATGAGTTGCCGTCATAAAGTATGTAGGCTTGCAAAGAATTTCCTACAAAAGGCTTTATTGGCATTCGGGACAGGGCAGCTCTTACACTTGTGGAATTTGTTCCATCCAATACAGGATCTAAGACCCTGGCCCCCGGCCACTGAAGTTAAGATCTGTAGTACTTCCTTCTCCTTATGACAATCGGAAATTCTATATGTTTCCAAGAGATGCTGGAGTAGGCCTTTGATCTGATGAATGGAGAGAGAAGTTATAGAGTATGTCCTCAGTGTATTTTAGATTTAATATCATCGTCAAACAAATTAAGATATGATCAGGGTTTTTTATGAGAGAATGGGGAAGGGATCCCTCGTCAAGCAGGTAGGTGGAGGAAAGCTTCCTGGGAACGGAAACACATCTGCAAGCTTCTGGTCACTGTAAG
>NW_006194126.1:0-987 GCF_000334495.1 Tupaia belangeri chinensis | reverse complement strand
AGCTGCCAGGAGACCAGTAGTGAGCTGGGCTATTGCTCCCTCAGGACTGGGCCTGTGTCTCCCACCTCTGACCCCAGCTCCACCTGGGCCCTGGACTGAGAAAGTAACACCCATGGGCTGAGAGCGGGCTTTAGGCTGCTGCTCGTAGAGGGGCCAACTCGCATTGGCCTACCCCGGTACCCCCTCCAGGACCACACAAGCTCACACAACTGGGCCCGGCCAGGGAGCTCCCTCCCAGAACTGCAGAGCTGACTGCCCCCAGCAAGTCTGGCCAGGTACGGCACTGAGTCAGGGGCCGATGACCTGCCGTGCAAGTGATCTGGTCATCCCGCCCTTCTTCCTGCCCGCCTAATGACAGCCTTGGCTGACTGATCTCCAAGACTATGGCTTCTTGCTGCTCCCTCTCCACCTCAGGCCACTGTGTGGGCCATGCCACCCTACCCTGGGTGTGTCCCTTTTCCAGGGGCTCCTCATCTTCACCTGCTCAGACCTTTGCTGACCCTATCCACTGCCCTTCCCTGGGACCCAAGTCCAGCTCCTGTCTGTCTCAGGGACCACCAGTGATTGGCGCCCAAGGAACAGTGCCTGGGAGTACTTGGACACGTTGAAGTCATCGGAGAGTGTTATTCAGAAAACATCTGTCCAGACGTGCTTGACCACAACCCTCTAACTGGTTTGGGAGCCTCCTTTTGGATGCTTTCTCTTCTGATATATTTGAAGATGACTTCTTCCCCAGGCCTGCTCCTCTCTCGACCTCAGCACCTCCAGCTAGCTGACTACTGGGTCAGGAACCTGGGATTCCCCCAGCCGTGACCCCATCCAAACCTGTGTTAAATCCTGGCCATGCCTCTGTGACACCCTGGGGATTACCCACCTCTCACCTTCCAGAGCACTGTCTGTTCACGCTGCATCTTCTCCAGCTGAACCTCAGGACAGAGACCCTTGACGCCCTCTCTTGCTTTCACTCCTACTCCATGCAACAACCAG
>NW_006194125.1:0-986 GCF_000334495.1 Tupaia belangeri chinensis | reverse complement strand
GGAGTGGGGGTGGCCGAGGTGCTGAGGCGTGTCCTCCTGCGGCAGGAGTGCCCCACAGGCCTGGTGGATGAGGACACCTTCAAGCTCATCTACTCGCAGTTCTTCCCGCAGGGAGGTGAGTCCAAGGCCGCCCCCGCTCCTCTGGAGCCCCCATTGCATCCCCGTGAAGGCCCCTGCATCACGGCGGGGACCCCTGAGTGGGGCTGAGGTAGGGATGGGCTGCAAGGTGGCCCCAGCATACCCCAGCCTTCGCCCTTGCTGTCCCCAGATGCCACCACCTACGCACACTTCCTCTTCAACGCCTTCGATGCCGACGGGAACGGGGCCATCCGCTTCGAGGTAAGGGCTGCCGAGAAGATCAGTCACGACCCTGGGAGGACCCAATCTGGTGTGTCACCTGGACTCGTGGGGGCTGGCCTCGGGTCACTGGAGTGGGTGGAATGAGATCTGCAGTCCTGGCCCTAGGAGTGCTCAGCCTTCCCTGCACACAAGGATCCTGGCCCAAGTGAATGTGCATTTAAAAGGGGTCCAGGTGAAGTTAAGTCTGGCTAATGGAGGTGGGGGAATTTCAGGCTCCCCTTCAGAACGTGCTCCATGTTACCCGGAAAACAGGCCAGAAACAAATCCAAAAATATCCAGGCTAAGCGTGCTCTGGGGGGCAGAGGGGGGTCCATCCCAGCCGGCATGGGAAGTGAAGCCTGGAGCACCCCACTGTTAAGAAGGAGCACTCCCCCTCCCTAGGCAGCATCCCCCCAGGATGGCTCTCTGTGGGCAGCACCGTGGGCTCCTCCCAACCTGGCCACACGGGATCATTTGAGAGAGCCCCTAAAAATAGCTGCAGGCGAAAGGCTGAAACGTCTTCAGAGAGGAGAACCTTGCGGACAGCCAGAGGAGCCTGATCGATAACCCAGCTCGGCTTCCAGGGCCAAGGGCGGCCGGCAGGAAAGCGCCAGGAGCACCGTGCTCAGAAAGCCCCTGGACTGGGG
>NW_006194124.1:0-986 GCF_000334495.1 Tupaia belangeri chinensis | reverse complement strand
AGAGAGAGAGAGAGAGAAAGAGAGAGAGTCTGGGAAGGATGTATGAGGAACTAATGGCAAAAAATATTTCTGAATTTCATGCAATATGTAAACTCAACAGATATACTCCAAGCAAAAGAAATAAGAGAACTATGCCAAAGTTCATGATAATCAGCTTGTTGAAAATCAGAATCCCAAGAAGAAATCTTAAAAACAGCAGGAACACAAAAATACTTACAGTCAGAAAAATATATGTAAAATTAATAGCAGTCTTCTTTTATAAAACAATACAAGAAAGAAGGCATTTTAAGTGATAAAAATGTACTAAAATAGTTACCTAAATTTTTGTATTCATGATAATATCTTTCAAAATTACAGGCAAAATTACGCTGTTTTAGGTATGGAAATGCTGAAGTAGTTAATTAACAGCAACACTGTACTATTAGATATGTTAAAGAAGTTCTTCAAGCAGAAGGAAAAAGATGCCAAATAGAAATGTGTATTCACATTAAAAAATGAAGTGAATATATAGATAATATAGATCTTTCCCCCTAATATTCAGCCCTTTAAGGCATTATTATTAATTGCTTAAAGTAAAATTAATAATGCATAGTAGTGTTTATTAAATGTTAGAAATAAAACATTTGGTAACAGCATAAAGAGTGAGAGGAGGAAGTTGAAGCATACTGCTCTAAGGTTCTTATACTAAATGTTAAGTGGTGTCATATTATTTGAAGACAGATAATGAGTTAAACACGTATACTGTAAGCTTTAAAGCAATCCCTAAATCCTATAAAAAAAGATATAGCTAATAAGCCAACAAAGGAGATAAAAAAACACTCAGTTAATTAAAACAAAGACAAGAAAAGAGACTTAAAATTGCGGAATATATGAGTATAGAAAACAAAGCAAAATGATTGGTTTAAAATCCAACTGTATCGATAGTCACACTGAATGGAAATAGTCCAAATATATCCAATATATGTGTGTGTGTGTGTGTATATATA
>NW_006194123.1:0-986 GCF_000334495.1 Tupaia belangeri chinensis | reverse complement strand
CCCTGCCACACTGATGAACTTGCTTATTAATTCTACATTTGTCAAAGGATTCCTTAGAATTTTCTATAAAAAGATCTCATGTGATCTACAATTAGAGATAGTTTTATTCTTTACGTTCTAATCTGCATATCTTTTATTTCTTTTTCTTGAGTGAGTGCCCTGGCTAGAATCTAAAGTACAATGTTATAGAAATGGCAGGAGCAAACCTGCTCATCTTATTCCTGATCTCAAGAGGAAAGCATTCGTTCTCCAGTAAACAGAATGCTAGCTGTGGGCTTTCTGTAGATGCTCTTTATTGAGTTAGAAACTTAACTTCTATCACTGAATACTTTTATTATAAAAGGATGTTGGATTTTATCAAATACTATTTTGTCTATTGAAGTGAACATGTGATTTTTGCTCTTTGCTCTATTAATACAGAATATTACAATGATTTACTTTTGGATATTAAACCAACCGTTCCTGGGCTAAATTTCACTCAGTCACAGCGTATAATCCTTTTTCATATGTTGCTGGATTTGGTTCGCTAATATTTTACTGAGGACTTTTACATCTGTATTCAGAAGGGATAAGGTTTATGGTTTTCTTATGATGTCTTTAGTGTTGGTATCAGGGTAATAAAGGCCTCACAGAAGGAATGGGAGGTACTACTCCCTCTGCTACTTTTTGGAAGACTTTGTGAAAAATTGATCATAAAAAACTTATTATTAAGGAAATTTTCAACCACACTAAAAAGCAGTAAAAGAGTATCATGAGTTCTTACATATTCTTACATTCAACTTCAATAATTATCAGCAGTCCACCATACTGATTATACCTACACCCCACTACCCCAGTGTCTTACTCTTTTGGAGTCTGGAATTTTTTAAAAACAAATTTCAGATGTGTCATTTTACCTTAAATACTTCAATATAAATCTCTAACAGACAAAGATAACTTTCTCTTTGAACATATTAGAGCTGGGACCAGCAGTTAACGTAATGGCT
>NW_006194122.1:0-986 GCF_000334495.1 Tupaia belangeri chinensis | reverse complement strand
GAAATCAGTCAAGGATCTGTATAGAGAAGGGCTCAAAGGTAAAGCAAAACTAACCGTGGCTAAGAGAGACAACCACAAGTTCCTCCGTAAGAATACACATGTTTTTATGTCAGGCTGTCAACTCTTCCTGCTCTCCACCTTTCACATGCCTGGTTAATGTGGAGAGAAACCAATGGGAGACAATAGCAGTCATATTTCTAGTTTAATTACAGGAACACAAACTTTACATCTCCTTAAGTATGTATTAAAAACAAAAACAAAACAAAAAATGACAATGTACATGGCATGTCTTCTCGGCTTCTTGTCACCAACTGTCTCATCCTATTGTAAACAGAAACACTCCACAGGTATTCAAAGTACAATTACAATAAACCACACTCAGTCTGCCAACTGCAGAACACAGCAATGAAAACTTTTATAAATGTAAGAATATTCAAGTAAGAGGTATATAAAAAGAGTTCCTGCTTCTCCTGAGGAAATAACCTGCAGAATATATTCTGCAGGTTATTTCCTCAGGAGAAGCAGGAACTCTTTTTATATACCTCTTACTTGAATATTCTTACATTTATAAAAGTTTTCATTGCTGTGTTCTGCAGTTGGCAGACTGAGTGTGGTTTATTGTAATTGTACTTTGAATACCTGTGGAGTGTTTCTGTTTACAATAGGATGAGACAGTTGGTGACAAGAAGCCGAGAAGACATGCCATGTACATTGTCATTTTTTGTTTTGTTTTTGTTTTTAATACATACTTAAGGAGATGTAAAGTTTGTGTTCCTGTAATTAAACTAGAAATATGACTGCTATTGTCTCCCATTGGTTTCTCTCCACATTAACCAGGCATGTGAAAGGTGGAGAGCAGGAAGAGTTGACAGCCTGACATAAAAACATGTGTATTCTTACGGAGGAACTTGTGGTTGTCTCTCTTAGCCACGGTTAGTTTTGCTTTACCTTTGAGCCCTTCTCTATACAGATCCTTGACTGATTTC
>NW_006194121.1:0-986 GCF_000334495.1 Tupaia belangeri chinensis | reverse complement strand
GCAGTCAAGGCTGAGACTCTAACGAGGTTGGGAGGATAGGAGCTAGCCATCTGCAGAGGTGGGACGCACAGAGCGGGGTGACCCAAGCAGGCCAGAAGAAGGCATGGGTGGGCGGATCATTCTAGCAGGTGGAAGGACTGGTTTCTAGGGACGGTGGCATTCCATGTCCCAGGTGTCATATATGACCTGGCTCACTGGCCTGATTGCCAGAGATATGTATGGTTCTCCAAAGATGCCTGTGTTCTAATTCCCCGAGGTGATGGACATGTTAGGTGATGTGGCAAGTAGAAATTAAGGTTTTAGTCAGCTGTCCTTGAGGTAGGGGAGATACCCGGGCTTATCCGCAGAACCAGCGTAAGTGCTCAAGTTCGCTGAAGCGGGCCAGGGAGGCAGGAGATGAGCGGCAGAGGGATGCCCTGTGGTAACAGCGCACGACCATTGCTGCCCTGAAGATGCAGGGAAGGGCCCGGGAATGTAGGCGCCTCCGGAAGCTGGAAAAGGCAAGAGAATGGACTCTCCCCTAGAGCCTCCGAGGAGAACAGTCCTGCCAATACCTTAATTTTTAGCCCTGTAAGGTCCATTTCAGTTGTCTCACCTCTGGAACTGTCAGATAATAAACCTGTGCTATTTTAAGCGGCCAAGTGTGTAGTAAATTGTTACAGCAAGCCATAGTAAACAATTCGATATGGAAATCTGTTGCTGTTTTGGAAATATGCGACCCTCTTAATCTTTTACGGACTATAGTATAATGGAAAACATTTGGAATGTAAGTAACTTCATTACTTTGTCAAAAGTAATTCTGAGAATTTTCTAAGCTAATTGCTTTTACTAGAATAAGGGCAAAAACTGCATTTCCTTGCTATTCTATCCTCACTGCATAGAGAAGTGCCTGACTCATTCATTTTTGAACAAATGATACTTTAAATATTTTGCTTAAGAACTAAAGCAACTTGGGACTAGCAGGTGGTGTGGTCGTTAAGGCACTG
>NW_006194120.1:0-986 GCF_000334495.1 Tupaia belangeri chinensis | reverse complement strand
CCCTGGGGCCTTTACCTTTGAAATTTGCAAGACAGACAGGAAACAAGCAGGGCCCACCTGAGTGCCACCTGCGGTCTACCTGCCTCCTCTCAGCACCCTGGGCTGGGCTGGTACTTCATCTTTTTGGTACTATCTCATCCTTGCTCATCTCCAGCTTCCCGAATCCCTCCCTTGGTCTTGGAGCCAGGTGCGATATCAGGGCTTGTTTCCCAGTGACCCTGAGGTCTGACACCAGAGCCAATTCTCTGGCAGATGGTGAGTCCTGAGGCTTAGGCTCATATTCCGTAATTAAAAGCATTTCTTGCATCTCGTCTGCCTTTCCAGCCTGGAGCGGTGGGAACATGGCCACCGCGGTGACCTTGATCAGTGGTGGGGCGGGAAGAAGAGTGACTCACTGCACCTCCTCTGTGCGTTTCCAGTTTGAGAGGTCCTAGGAAGCGTTGCACCCTATTTTAGTCTCTGGGATTTGTCATCATCCAGGGCTATTTTCCCCATTACTTCAGAAGAGGCAGAGGGAGTTGGGGCAGGTCTCGGTTTCCATGGAGATCGTGACGGCCAGCTAGGGGCAATTTGGAAGGGGGGAACAGATCTAGGAGGCTGAAGAAAACCCCCAGAACCGACTAAGGCCTTTCTCTTACCCGGGTTTGTTAAGACCAGGCAGTCTCATTTTACAGAGGGAAACTGTGCCCAGAAGTGTCACAATGAGCACCCAGGGAAGAGCAGGACGAGCTGAGTCCAGGAGCCTGCGCCCCAGGAAGCCCTTCGTAGAAGAATTCTTGGGAGTTTTCCACCAAGCCAGCGCTAGCGGCTGAGAACCTTCCGAGCGTTCCCAGAGCCGATTCTAGTACACTTCCCCTTTAAGGTGCTTTTCTCCTTTAACTCATGGCTCCGCCCATCACGCTGCGTCTCAGTCTTAAGGCACCGCCCTCAGATACTTTCTGCCGGACCTCTAGCGCGGCGCGGCGGTCACGGCCCCTTTAAGCCGG
>NW_006194119.1:0-986 GCF_000334495.1 Tupaia belangeri chinensis | reverse complement strand
ATAAGTGAGTGTGGCTGGGTGGAGTGGCTGGATAGGTGAGTGGATGGGTAGGTCACTGGGTGGATGGATGGGGAGATGGTTGGGGGTACTGGAGAGCTGTGGGGTAAAGGGACAATCAGATGGGCAGATGAACAGGTAGACGGAGGGGTAGATGGTTGGGAGGGTAAGCAATAGAAGCCTCCGTGGTACAGGCAGACATGGGGCTCTGTACCCGTGGAAAGGGAGACATAGTGGAAATGAAGGTCCGGAGATATAAGTTGGGGGGCGGGGGGAGAGCCATGTCGGCAGCTCCCAGCCACTGTCTTTGTCGTCCCCCACCCCCAGGCAGCAACAGCTCCTGTTCCACTTCCTGCAGCTGGTTGCTGGGGTGGAGCATCATCAACAGAAATTCCGTTCCCAGGCAGCCATCATTGATGAGATCGTTGACACTGCATTTGAGGTGAGCCAGGCAGGGCTGGGGTGAGAGGCTGGGGCAGGGGGGAAGGCAGGGGCTAGCTCACTCACCCACCCACCCCACCTCTGCAGGCTGGAGAAGAAGACTTCAAGAAGTGACCCCTGGAGAGAGACACCAGATATAGACTCCGACCTCTGGCAAGTGGCCCTCCAGGGAGGGTCCGGTCATGTTCCTCAAATCTGCTAGAATGACTGTGCGGGCCCTACGGGACTGGAACCCCAATAGAGTTTTAAAGCCCCACATGGCTCTGTGTATCCTCACTGGTGGGGCCAAGGCACGACGTAGGGGAATTTGTGTGCGTGTTGCCCAGATGTGCACTCGCAGGTGTGTGAGTGCTGCACGTGGAAGGGGCTGTGCTTGCATCCCCTGCAGCCCACCAGCACCTGGCATCCTAGCTTGCCCCAGCAGAGACGTGACAGAAAGTGCTGGCTGTGCTGAGAGGGACGGAATGGGCAGGAACCTTGCTTTGGGGAGGAAGGACCATCGGAACCAGGAACCAGGACAAAGGGAACAGGCTGGGTCCAGCCTCTGT
>NW_006194118.1:0-986 GCF_000334495.1 Tupaia belangeri chinensis | reverse complement strand
CACACACACAGAAGTTTTAGGAGCTGTAAACAGTAGTAAGAGCCGGACTCTAAGTCAGACCGTGCAGCCATCATCTGGATGAAACAAACGTAATCACTCTAGACCCACTTTTCACATGGGAAATGAGGGCGAGAATACCTGCCTGAGAGGGCTGTTACAAGGACTCTGAGTTAATGCACGAAAACTGCTCAGAACGCTTCTTAGCACACAGCACATAACTACTAGCTGTTGTCATTTTGTTTTCGTTATTATCCATTGGTTTGCCTGTCACTGAAGTGTCTGAGGTACAACGCCCGGAATGACTGAAGGGTCCCTCCTGAGGAAGAAAGTACAATAGGCACGCGGGCTTTCTCTGGAAGCAAATTGCTGAGAAACTGCCATTCCTACCGCACCACGCATACCGAGGAGAGAAATCCTCAGTTAGGGGCGAAATCACTGCACACAGATAGGAGGATTAGTGCCTATTGTACAGGCAGGAATTGCGGGACGTAATGAGGCCCACGCTGCAGCTATTAACCAGGGATTAGCTCCCTGGGCCGTGTGCAGACGGTCCTGCTCCAGAGAGAGCCACCGCTGAAGCCTGAAACCAACTGCAAGTCAATTAACCAGGAGGGGTCTTCGTGTGTACAGAGAGCTGGAGCTACATTCCTTCTCTAGGACACCAGCGCGTTTCTGATTTAGTTCACAGTTTCATGGGCCTTATTGCATGTGATTTTACCAGAGCCGGGCAATTTCCAACCCCCTAGACTTAGTCCTGATTCACTGAGCAAAATAACCCTTGCCAATTTTGCCCAAATAATGGTTAGTGCAGAACGGTGAGTTTCTAAGTATTAGAAGCAGCTGCTGAAATACAGGGTGGTGAACGGCCTGTGCTGAAACCTGATCCGCCTCCCGCTGCCTCATGCACGGAATTACTCCCTCCAGGAGCCATCTCTGAGTAGGACCAAAGTACAGAACCACCACCCATGGCGCCCGCCTTGCAGCGC
>NW_006194117.1:0-986 GCF_000334495.1 Tupaia belangeri chinensis | reverse complement strand
TCTAGAACCTAAGGTCACAGGGGATGGCCTGGTGGTGGTGAGGTCCTGAGACCCAGTCTGCTGCATGAGGATTGAGTCTGTGGGACCTGGCCTGAAGTGTGGTGTTGTGGGGGTCTGCTCATCACTGAACAAGCCTAGGTTAAGAGTCTAAGACAAACACAGAGTACACCTACCTCTCCTTCCTCCATATGGAGGTATCTCTTTCCACTCTATGCTGCCTGAGATTGGGGTAAGGATGATACAGGTGATGTAAAATTGGGCTTCCTACCCTCTTCCCTGAATCTTTTCTTATTTTTGTACTAAACCCATGTACTGTAATATCTCATCTGGTTTCCTTAGTGCTTGTGAAGTTATTATCATTCGTGGATGGCTGTAAATTTTATGTTTCTACCAGAGAATGAGCACTGGAGGCTCTATTCCACCATCTTACTGACATCTAACACATAGATTTTAAGCAATGAGCACTTAGGATTTAAATCAAAAGTTAAGATTTCTCTGATGTATAACATATTCTCTTCCTTGCTCTCTTTTAAATGAGAAGTTGGATCTAGAATTTTGTTTCAGGTTTTCTTTTTTAGCAAGATTCCCCATAGAAGGGTACGTCCATCAACAGATAAACGTTGCCTGAAATTACAGCAGCCAGTGGAAACCACTGTCTAGGATGACGCCATCCTTCAGTGCTGCCTATCATTATGGGCTCCAAAATGGTAGCATTCTAATTGTACCATTACTTCATTTGTCACTTAAAATACTTTTTAAAACGTACTTTCTCTCATCAGCCCAAAACTGCTCTAAAACATAAAGTCTATTCCAAAAACTATAGTGTATCTGAAGCATTTTACACCACTAATTATTCAGATTAATTTTACTATTGTCCATTAAACTAGAAAAAAACTTTCATTTTAATGGCAAGAATTTTGTATTAATTAATGAAAATCTCAATCTGGGCCCCTTGGTCTGGTGGTTAAGAGAGCTGGATCCTACAT
>NW_006194116.1:0-986 GCF_000334495.1 Tupaia belangeri chinensis | reverse complement strand
TATAATTAGTAGTGCTATATTACTCTAGTTAGACTTAGCCACTCTCTCGCTCTCCCTCTCTCACACACATTCACACACATGAGCTGTAAAATGCTTTACAACCCTAAAACAGTGTAATAGCACATGGAGCACCAATGCAATAACACATCAATTTCACCATGAACACACCATTAAGAGTGGGAGTTCGTAGGACACTCAAGAGACACATAAAATGCTATCCTACTAGGGGAAAATTTGATAATATAGACTGGGAAATATCCCTACTGTCAAAAAAAGTGCTTATTTCACATTAATCCCAAGTTTAAGTCTGGTCATGATTACACGAAAATGAATTTACCAAGCAGGTTCTGGAGTTGACCTAATGAATAAAACAGACGTAGCGTAGCTCTAGCTGAAACCTGCAGAAGCTGGTTTTGAACACCCACTAAATCACAGTGCCACTGAGCTGGTGGGCCATCCACCGACTGCCTGGCCGATGGCACGGTCTGCAAGCACCCCATCGCCTTGAGAGACTATGAAACTAAGCCCTCAGTCAGCAGAGACTAACGACCAGCCAGTCGGTGTTCTGGGTCAGGGAGGAGGTGGCCCTGCCCCAGCCTCTGTGACTGGTGAGGTAAGTGATGCGGTCCAGCCTCCGTGAGCAAGAAACCTAAGCCGTGTCATCCTGGTCGCTCCACGTACACCTGATGGAGACGGGAAGACACGTGAATCTGGGCGCAGACGCCAGGCCTGCGCTGGTAACGGCTGGTCTTCTGTCCAGAACGGAGGTCAGGTTACGTTTCCGTGCCTTCCCACTGCCTTTCCATTCGGCCATCACATGGAATCCATTATTGCTGAAAAAAATCACAAAATGCATGCTGAGATGGGCAAAAACCAAGGGAAAACAAATGTTCGTCCATTTTCCTGATTTTGAAACTGCAATTCATAATTTAAAAACTTAAAGAAGAGAAGAAAGTGGAGTCAGCAGGTGGCAGGGTGGTTAAGGT
>NW_006194115.1:0-985 GCF_000334495.1 Tupaia belangeri chinensis | reverse complement strand
CTGTTTCTGGTGAGTTACAGGAAACCACAAGACCGAGGGCTGCTATGGAGACAAGCCCTGTCCTCAGGGAGGGAAGAGAACTCTTTTGTCCCATGTAAACTGAAGTGGCCTCACGTCCCCTCTGCTACAACATGTACCTGCAGCTCACTGGGCTCACATTATCATTTCTCTGTTATGAGTAAAGGTTTCCTACCAGGATGGGAATTGGCAAAGGGAAAACAGCACAGAGGGAGACTGAGGAGGACCTCGAAGGGGCTGGTTCAGATCAAAGTGGTCTAGCGGAAAGGTAAAGATGGAGCTGCTCAGGTGCCGAGCGTCCACTGGAGGGTTCCTTCTGTCTAGACTGGGGCCCATTCCTCCTGAATGGGCAGCATCGTGGAAGAGAAACCAGCTCTGTAGGCCTAACCTGCCACCGATCCTGGGTTCGACTATCATCTATTCAAATGGCCAGAGATTGCCTCTAACTTTCCCACACACACTTTTGCCTGCAGAGTCCAGCAGTGGCTGCAAATGGTCAAAGACAGCCTCTATAATCTCAATGGGGCTTTGGAGTCAGACAGATCTGAGCTCCAGTCCCTACTGGCCACTGACCCACCAGATGACCTAAAGCAAACTTGAGCTCAATTTCCCTTAACTTAGAATGGGAGCAGCAGTTTCAACATTCAGCAAGATTGTCAGAATTAAACAGAGAAGTGCTTGTAAAGCGTGTACTCCCGGTGGCCACAGGGTTTTAAGCTCTAGCCTGAATCAGAATCGCGTGAAGAACTTGTTCAGATGCCTGGGCAACACAGATTAAATTAAAGATGTGCAACTGGGACAAGAGGATGTCCCTTCCCGTCTGCAGACGCTCTCCCATTTTCTTCCCTCTTGCTACCTCTCCCTTGCTCCGCAAACCCTGGATTTTACTTTCCTACCTTGGTCTGTGCCTCTCTGTTCCATTTAGTTTCCTTGTTCTCTTTCTTCTCTCTTTCTCATGCAATGTCCT
>NW_006194114.1:0-985 GCF_000334495.1 Tupaia belangeri chinensis | reverse complement strand
TGGAGCAGGGGAGGAGGCCTGGACCCCCCATGAGACCGGCCGGGGGTACCCCAAGACTCAGCACAGGAAAGCAGGCGGTGGGGTGGGACCAGCTCCATCCTGCAGGCCGGCGTCTGCCAGCCAGGTAATGTGCCCTCATCTGGCGTCGTGGTCAGTGACACTGAGGGCACGGCCACCTCCCACCTCGGGCCTGTGCACCTCTGGCTCTGATTAGACTTGAAGGGGAGCTCTCCGCGCCAGGCCACTCGGGCTGATCCGGACCCTCGTCCACAGGCAGAGAAACCCCCAAGCGGGGGCAGCTCTGAGCACCCTGCCTCAGGCCTGGTCGGCCTGCGTGCAGGCATCATTTAAATGCTGACCTCGTGTGCGGACGCACTGGGACCCGCACTCGGGAAGAGCCCCTCCCAGCCTGGCCTCTGACCGCGACATCCGGCAGGCGGGACAAGGCTCGGATCCACGCGCTACGTACTGCTGCACCCTCCGCGCCAAACGAGGCGCACCGCTGCGGAACCGACCACGCCTGCGCAGAAGAGCCACCCAGCGGGCCTCCGAACTACATTTCCCAGAAGCCCTGGGTAGCCACGCCTCTGAGATGGGCGGCAGGAGCAGGCGCAGGGGCGCACGGGAAATGTAGTCCCGCCGGTCGTCAGCGGCGCCTTGCGGTAGTGACCTAGCTAAAGAGCCTGCAGGTGTATCCACAGGGGTCGGCTTCGCTGTCACCGACCGGCCTGCGTCAGGCGGGCTGCGGTCCTCCGACGGCTGGGCGCCTGTCGGTGAGATCTGTGACAGCTCCCATCGGGCTGTCCACCTGTCCTATCTGTCGCCCTGTCATCTGATCTTTCTGTGACTACACCACCTGCTGACTCCAGTCGGATCGTCTTGTCATTCGGAGACAGAGATGGACATTTATAATGACAAAGATAATAGTTAATGAAGTGTTGGATTCAGGAGAACAGAAACTTTAAGGAAGTCACAAGGGGGGGGG